>NW_016159144.1:0-15328 GCF_001687245.7 Rhagoletis zephyria
TGTATTTTTTAATTCTACTAGAAATGAATTTTGAATATTTTGATCGTTGGGAGTGTTTAATGTTCCGTGAGCTTCTCTAGTTACATTTGCGTAGCTTAAGTTAAAGTTAGTGAATCTATTTGGGTTGTTAGTGTTGTTAGTCTTAGTTATAGCTAGATTTTGCTTTTTCAGTCTTAACTTCTGTTGAAGCCCCTTTTATCGTTCGCATCCCCTGTAGGATGCGGGGTGCCCTGATTTTTTGCATAGTACACAGTATAGGTTTTTCTTTTCTGTATTTTCTCCATCTGAGGGAGGGCAATCTTTGCTGTTATGTGTTCCGCTACANTGCTCCCATTTAATGCAATGGTATAAAATACAATTGATTGCTTTCAATTCATTAATATTGCTTTCAGCGGTTACTTGGACCATGAATATTGGCAGCTGTATATTTCGCTGTATTGATTTTTTAGTGGTAAATGGGCTTACTTTAAGAATTTTGAGGTTGTCGTTTTGGTAGCTGCAAAGCTCGTTGAGAATTTCTTCACAGTTGGTATTGCCGTTTAGGCCTTTCAGTAAATATGTTTTTGTTTTTAGGCATTTAGGTGTATATGAATAATATTTGACGTTGGCTTTTTCAAGATAGCCGCGAACTCTTTTATAATCGTCGAGGTTTGTTAAGTATATCGCTAATTTATTTTGGTTATATTCTTTAATTTTAAATTGTGTTATCTTTAGACCATTTTTAATAAGTTCGATTATTTCTTTTGATTCTACATCAAATGTATTAATAGGTGGAATGTTTTTGTTATTACTCTTGCTTTTGACATTTGTAATTACTGTCGATTCATTGTTTTGAGTTACATTAGCAGGTGCAGCTTCGGCTGCTGCTGCGCTAGTTGATGGGTTATTGTTGTTGTTTAGACCATTATTAGCTCGTGTTTGTTCGCTCTCATCATTTAATTTGTGTACATATTGTTGTCGTCTAGTATAGCGTAGTAATTGTTTTTGTAATTTTTTGACATTGAGTTCTCGGTCACGTTATCATTTTTGCTTTTTCTATTTAACTCATTTTTTTCAGAGTTTATAACTTTATTAAATACACAGTCAAGCGCATTGCGCTCGCACATAATTCTTAATCACTATTTCTGCAGGTTTAAAAGCACTGCCGCTGTTGTTTTAATATTTAAGATGTATTATTTTATTTAAATTTTTACTTTTGCACAAGGCCAAAAAAAGAAGAGAAATATCCGATTACGTGTTGTTCGCTCCGCATGCACGAACAAACTCCAGTACTCATTTTCATTGACCGATGGGGATACATCTATTTTTTTGTTTACATGACAAACGTGGTAGTGGAATTTCAACTGCTAGATCGGCTCTAATCATAAGTGATTTTTTAATTAACATCGTAGCGACTCCTTCTGAATTCTTGCGATCATTCCTAACCACCTCCAAAATATTCGCAGTATGCTGACCAACGACGATGAGGTCTAGTTATTGTCTTCATTTGCAAAATGTTTTCTGTTGCTTCAAGCAACGTTGAATATTTTGGTAACTGTCATTAAAACAATGATGAACATCGGCCTTGTTATAGCAGCACACAATTGATACGCAGACTTTCTAGTGGTAAAGTTTCCCTGAATTGACAATACTTAAGAGCGCTACTTCGAAAATAAAGAAAATCTTAAATTACACATTCAATAATTAATTTTCGGCCACTTTTCTATGCAACTGTAATAGAACAAACCTTCCGAGTTTTTTTTATACTTGGTCTAATAAATAGAAAAATGGAATAGAGTTTTTAAAAACCTAACTAACTGCGTCACATATTCAACGGTTTTCATTACTGATGCATGAATGGCCAAAAGTTATTGCATTTACTCAAAATATTCAAATTCCTCCTTTTATTCATTTTATTGATACCGTCAAAATGAAAATTGGATAAGAAATTGAAGAAGAAGAAGAATTGAAGAATTGAGTTATTCACATTTTCATAAAAAATATTAGCAAAATTTGCTTAGGCAACCATATATTTTTCAATTTTTTCAGACCAGTTTGTGGGCAAGAAGCTTTGCGATTTATTCACTTCAATTTATTTTCATAATAGCGCCAATTTACATGATGGGGTTTCCAAAATGGGCCACTTTATACAGCCCGAAAAACGGGTATTTGAACCTAAAAGTTAGCCAAAAGTATTTTTTGTCTCAAAATGAATCTACGAGTGTTAAATATTGCAATTTCAATGCATTGTCATTTCTTTCGACAGAAATATTCATATATATACATATAAAATTCATATCTGTATATGCATATACTTAAATATTATTTAAAATTCAAAAAGTGTACATATGAATATACTATATATGCATATATGGCCGCGGTTTTTGCGAAACGTATGTATATGAATATAATGCATGCGTGTATGCTTTCGACGCATGCCACGCACGCAATTTTCTAGTTTACCTAATAACAATTGTGAATAAGAATTTTCATTTCCGTCCGGAACTTTGATAGAGCAGCGGTTGACTTTTTAGGTGGTTAATAAAGCTACGAAACAAAAACTTTACGGGATGTACATAGCTCAGTGGTTAATGCTTCTGACTTTGAACATCGATTACGCAGGTTCCATCCCTGCTGAAGTCTAGAAAAAAAGAAGTCTGATGAAGAGATGTGGTGATCTCCGAAATAGCTACTATCACTTCTACCGCTTAGACTTTGTTGCTTTTTCAATTTTTCCTAATAAACAATAGTGGTATAAAGCTCAATAAAAATATTAAAAATAAAATATTAATAAGCCTCAATAACATTGACAAATACAAAAACTAGACATTTATTTCATTTGCAGATACTCATTTAAAATCTGATATAATTATTAAAACTGAAACTAAAAGTTACATACACGTATTCTTATACAAAAATTCATTTAATATATTTTCAGGTAAGCTTAATTCAAATACATACGTATGTATGTATGGCTATGTAGTATGTATGGTTTCCCTGTGCTCAAAAATGCAACGACAACTATATATGCAGGTATGTATGTAAGAGAGACCAAAGTTTTTGGAAACGTTTTGTAAGTTAAGTGCACTGAACCAAAAATCCATCTCTGGATCAAAGAAAAACTTCCTTACTTTAAGGTAGAAAATTCTTCCGAATGAGTAAAAAATTCTCCCGAATGCGCAATTTTTCTTTGGAATGTGTAAAAGCCTACACGAAAATATGGAACCGTGAATGTAATCTATCATTTTGAAGAAATGTTGGGCATGAAAAGAGGATAAAACTCCTTTAGTGCTGTTTCATTCCCATGTTTCTTCATTTTGATTGCTGTTTTTCTGCAATTAAGAGAAGTTTTTTTTTGGGTGTGATTAAAATTATTTTAAGATTCAAAACCCTACTAACAGGTCTGTTCTGCACGTTACCGAAGCTTTTGTAAACGGACAATTTTATTACCAAAAACTGTTACCAGTTCTTGTCACCGCGATTCTAGGTGCGTTGGTAATGCAGTTAAAATATTCAGCAATTCAGCTACGAAGATTTGTAGAAATTCTAGCATGGGATATTTCACGGGGAAATATTTTGTTACCAGCTTATGATATGGTAACAAAATTTACTGGTTACAAGACTGCGCAGAATGCGAAAAGGGTTTATAAATTGACTGGAACATTATTTACCGGTTACAAAATTTTCATTACCAGCGAAGAATAGACCGGTTAATCATTTAAAACAATTTTGTCATGGAGTGCTTGAAGATATCATCGAAAGTTGTAGAGATAGCGAAAACCCATTGATTTATGACGGAATCGATGTTCCGTTCCCTGATCATGACGGCATTCCAATAATAATACCAATGCTCAAAAATAATAAAGCAGCTAGAGCCCATAATTGGCTGAGCTGAAGAGGTGAGGTGCATGGACCAACTTCCTTCCATACAAAATATAGCGAGCCTGCCGATTGAATTTTAGGCTTGCTCTGCCCAATCCATAAGAAAGGCCTCAGCCTACTGGGCATCGGCTATAAGGTCTTATAGAGNTTTTTTTTTTTACTTGACTTGCAAAATAACGGCAATGCAGTATCTAAGCTACGAAACACAGTGTAACTTTCCAATATACATATAATGCGATGCCAGCAGTCTGCACGCTTGATTTACCTTAAGAATTATAAGCCGAAAAGGTGGATCAATGCCCTGCAACTACTACAATTCATACCAAATCTTATTCGAGCTAATAAATTTGATATAATTCTGTTGAAAGGTGTAAATATTTTTCCCAGAAAAGCTTTCATATGACATCAATCAAATATTAAGTCAGTGAACGTCATCTCACCTTGGATGCTTCTATTTTTTTTGTAGTTCAAATTATTGCGGGAGCAACTGAAAAAATTCAATATTATAAAAAACACACCTCTCCGCAACTACGCAGGTTTGGTAAAATACAATTATCGAAAGATAATGGGCACGTTTAGAAGGCGCAACAGCTCAGTAACTGTTGCCATTGCACCTTCTGAACGCGTTGTTTTGTACTTCTGATCAACTGAACAGTTGCGTGTTAGATGATCGTCATATTTTTCTGATCATTTGAGACAACATGTTGTGTGTTTTGAATTTGACAGATAATGTATCAAGCCGTTCAGAAGACGCATTACTATCACTGATTTTTAGCAACGGTTGCGCTCAACTGCTGCGCCTTCTGAACCTACCCAATATCAAAAAATTAGATACATATGAGCCGTTCTTTTTTGATAGTGGTATAAGTCTATTTTTCTACGGCCATATATACAGATGGTTCCAAGCTTAACAAAAGAGTGGGTAGCGGGATCTACTCTGACGAACTCGCGCTAAACCTCAGCTTTCGCATACCGGACCATTGTAGTGTTTTTCAAGCAGAATTAAACGCCATAATGGAGGCGGCACGGTGGGTTATAACCTCCGCCCCTCCAGGACGGCCTATTGCTATCTATTCTGACAGGCTGCTATCAAATCTCTCAATTCTAATGGAACAACGTCCAAAGTAGCCATAGAATGCAGGAAGATTCTCGACCTGCTGGCATCAAAATGCTCCTTGACTGTTGTATGGGTCCCTGGACATAAGGACATTCCTGGCAACTGCCTAGCCGACGAGCTGGCAAGGAGAAGGACGGAATTATCTGAAGTCAATTCTGCTCAGAATGCGGGCATACCTCTAACCTCCTGCAAACACAGACTAAAGACGGAACTCGTCGAGGAGGTAAATTCCAGATGGGCTGTGGAAACCACCTGCCATACTACCAGGCAAATTTGGCCAAAGATTGATGTAAAGCGATCCATAGCTCATACCCGGCTGGACCGCTCTTCTCTCAGATTAGTAGTCGGGGTTATCACCGGACACTGCCTGATGGGCCTACACGGAAAAAGGCTAGGATACCCCACCAACGATTTTTGTCGCAGTTGCAGAGACGAGATGTTAAAACCCCCTGTTAGAGGGAAACATGTATACAAATTTGCTATCATTTAGTTTACGATAATAATGGTAAATAATTTTTTAATATCTCTGTAAAATTTGTTTGTTAAGGTAGCCTTATGGTGGCAACATGGTTTTTCCCTGCAATTAGGGGAACGAAGGTTATTGTGGATTCAGCGGCTATTGGGGACCACCTATTTAAAAAAACGTAAGTCGTTTAAAATAGCGATTCTAGCAAAAATGAACTCTGTGAAGGGAGACCAATAAATATATACATAAAAAAAATGCCAGCCAAGTATTGNAACGTAAGTCGTTTAAAATAGCGATTCTAGCAAAAATGAACTCTGTGAAGCCAAGTATTATGTTTGAAAAGATATTATATGCAGTATACATTGAATTTTGACCCCTTACTATGAAAGCATTGCGTGCACTTTAGGATTTAAGTTTTCAACTATTATAAAACGTACGTTCTATATTCTATATTTGCACATTAAACGATTTTGTGCTAAAAATGTACTTTTTTAGACTTTGAATGCTTGTTATATATTTTTTGAAACTACAAAATTAAAAAATTATTAGAGAGTGTTGTGGCTTATTTGTATTTTCGAGGTGGCAGCTATTGATGATAATAATTTTATAATTTTTTATTATTATTATAATTTTCTGGAATCATGATATGGATTGTCAGATTGTGAAAATCCATACACGAGTCGAATATATTCTGAATTAATTAGTTTCCTACACGAACACCTTTTTTAACAAAGGCAATTAGTTTGATAGATTGTAATTGAAATACATAAGTTACTGCTCTAATACGTTCTCGCAAAACTTGGGTCCTAAGGAAACCCATATGGCCCACAGTTTTTCTGTCGTCCATCAAAAGATTACACAACAGATCTCCAAAGGACAAAACCAATATAAGAAATGTTATAAATTTCTTTCATTTAGAGAGATCTCGAAATTAATTCAAACTTTAAGTTGAGGGATTATAAGGACTTTTACGGGCTGCCTGACAGGCCACCAGGTGCTGTGGCTGCAACATATTATGCTATTTCCCGTGTGTCATAGGTCCAAGACTTAGTTCGTTTACTTACAAGTAATCACAGCCGTGGATATGCATATTTCGAATTTCTCTAAAAAATCTGATTAGAAAGTTGCAAATCTATATGCGAATTTATTGAGTTTTTTTTGCACAAAATAAAGAAACTTTATTTGTATGCCTTTTGTTATAGCCCTGCAGTGAAACCCCAAACTACACTGAAAATAAAATTTCGTAAAAGTGCTACGAAAAACTTTCGTAGTCTTGGTTTTTGTACAATGTACGAAACTTTCGTTCGAATAAAATGACAAAAAATTTCGTAAGACGTACGCAAGTTTTCGTTATATTTACGCAGATTTTATTTTAAGTATAGTCAGGAAAAATACTAGGGATTCAGATTACAATCTCCCCCTTACACAAGTCGTCTAAAGCTCATAAATTTGCCTACACTCGCAAGCCGTAGAGAAATGCTAGGTATAATATTTATCGTAAAATTAATGACAGGCTTGATTAATAGCCCGGCCCTCCTGGCTGAGGTAAATTTTAATGTTCCTTCTCGAGTGTCAAGACACTTTCGACCTCTATTTTTAAAGCCATGCAAAACTAATTTTGAACTAAACGAATCATTCCGTGGTTTATGTCAGGATATTAACTGTCATTCCAGCACGTTTGACGTATCGGACTCGATTTTTACTATAAAGAAAACTATTATTTCCACTCTCAATAATTGAAATACTATCTTTAGCATATCCAATCAGCTGATGAATTTGATTCTGTAGCTGAATAGTTTTAGATCTCGACACTTAACAAACTCCTGTTTCCACTACTCGGCACCAAAAAAACTAAAAAAAAAAAGGTTCCGTACGTCATGCGGACTGCGCCCCTCTTGCCGGTTGGGCGGGAATGGAGGGTAAAAAGCCGTTGGGATTATTTAATTTAAAAATATAAATTCCTGACTGAAACCGAACTAGTTCGAAAATGACTAGACTTGTACCAAGTACAAAAAGATTTATCCATGCCCGGTTTTATTTGACTTCGTAAGTTTAATAGAATAAAGTACACAAAAAATTATAACTTTTATAACCGTTTAATGATTAAACACCAATATTAGCACCTTTTTAATGATCAATACTTAAATAAAAATTCTTAATTAATTAATTAATTTTAATTACATGATTACTTTGCTATTTTTGATCATTTTCAATTACTTTTGACTTTTTAAATACACGATTAAAATAACTATTCGATTAATTTCAATTGTCAATCAACGAGCCAAACTATAGAAAAAAATTAGGAATATTTAATAACTGCATCAACTATTTATTTATTTTATTCTTATCCGAAACTCAAATTTTAAGCATTAATTATTACTTTTATACAATTTTTTAAAAGAAAGGACTGAAATGTGCAAAGTTAATGAATTTGATTTAATTTAATGATAACTTTTCTTTTTATTTAAGTTCACTCGAAAATGAACTAAAGTATTTACTTTATTTTTAACTAAAATGTTTTCTTTTGCATGATCATTATTATAAAAAATATGAAAAATATAGTATTTAATATACCTGAAAGCTTTTACTTTTAATAACATTCAACGAAAAACACATTTAAATGTATATTGGAAAGTTTGAAATATTTATGTATGTATTTATTTTTCCTATTATTAAAAAAATTGACTGCTTTGACGGTTTCTTTTGTTGGCTTTTACTTGAGAAATATCATCACTGACAGGACGGCGCAGTAGTGCATTCTATCATTTTTGGCTTTTCCATGAGTAAATACCCTGCAGTGAATCCCCAAACTAGTCAGGAAAAATACTAGCTTACAACTAGACTTTCCTGACTGAAACCGAACTAGTTCGAAAATTACCAGAATTTTACGAAGTACAAAATGATTTATTCATGCCCGAGTTTATTTGACTTCGACAGTTTAATACAATAAAGTATACAAAATATTTTAACTTTTTATTTCATAATGATTATTAATTAAAGCATGTTTTTTTAGATTATCATTTAGTGATTATACACCAATATTAGCACCTTTTTAATGATTAATAATTAATTAAAAATTGTTAATTAATTTATTAATTTTAGTTACATGATTATTTTATTATTTTATTTTGCATATTTAATATTATAGTATTTATTGTACATGAAAGCTTTTACTTTTAATAACCTTTAATGAAAAATGCATTTAAATTTATTTTCTAAAGTTTGAAATATTTATGCANGAAAGCTTTTACTTTTAATAACATTTAATGAAAAATGCATTTAAATTTATTTTCTAAAGTTTGAAATATTTATGCTTTTATTTTTCCTTTTAATTAATACTCAAAAAAATAATCACTAATTATGTGCAAATCTAAGGCTGCTAAATAAAAATGTGTAATATATTAAAGTGTACTTAATCAAAAGTTTTTTTTATTGTATATTCATGAATTCATTTATTTTTTGTCTCCCAAAGTAGTGGTTTCGGTCCATAATTGGACTATTTTGAACTAGTGTGAGACTGGTATATATCTGACCGAAATCTGACAATTGCCATCTCGAAGGACATCCCCATGTTAAAAATACCAGTTGGAAAAAGATAGTTGGTTGACTAGTCAGGCATGCGGTTCATACTAGTTGTGAGGTAGTTTACAACTGGTACATTTGACTAGTGGGAGTATAAACTATATTTTTATAAAATGATATTGGAAAAAAATTAAATTAAAAACTTTTTCAAGCATTTTGAAAAATTATCTGGTTCATAAATTTAGGCAGGACTGTGAAATTATTTATTAATAAACTTGATTATTTGTCATTGTAACTATTATTATGTGCATTAAAAGATCCATTTAAGTAAAGTCAATGTCTACAAAACTGAGGACTTAAATTTCATCATATCTTAATTTTTTATAATGTTTTATTTTTGATACAGTATATGTCCATTTGGAGCTAAAAAATGGTATATTTTCTTCACTAGTTTTAATAATTATTTTTGCGTAATAAAATTTAGCAGGCTTAGGTAATTAAAAACATCACCCATCATTTGCCAATATTTTTAAATTAATAAATACGCAAGCAACCCCTTACGTATCTCGATACATGAAAAAATGGACTTATACCACTTCCAAAAAACTGCTCATGTGTGTTTTTATGTGTATTTCTTTAAAACCTTTAAACGTTGTTATTGTAATTTTGGTAAAAAAAGTAAGTTGAAATTTGAATAAACCGTTAACTTTTTTATAGTGCCCATTGTCCTGGTTCTATATTTTTTTAATGTATTTATTTTATTCGATGCCTTACATAAAACATTTGTTGCTGTAATTGAATCTCACTTAATATTTTTGGCTCAACACAAACTAATTCGTTAGCAGGATCGTGTTGAACATACATTTAAACATCAAAACCAAAGAAATATCTATTCTAAATATTGTATTAGTTGTAATAATTGCCGGAGTTTGAACTACAACTTTTACAGATTAGCCAAGCTAAACCGCTTATCTTAATATTATACTGAGCTCGCAATAATATTCATAAAAAATTGATTTGTATCGCCTTAAAAAGCTCGATAAATGAACAAATTATTATCTTAAATATGCTAAATCAATTTCATATCNAGCTCGATAAATGAACAAATTATTATCTTAAATATGCTAAATCAATTTCAGTCTTTGAATATTTTTATTCAACCATATCGGAATTACTTTAAAAAATTACATGCTAATTTAAATTATCTATTACAAAATACCTTCTACGATCGTTAGAATTTATTGAATAAGTCGAAAAACTTCTTTCCCTATCCGTAGATGTACTATGTAGTTAGATAAAATTTAAAAAGTCTTACCATAGTTGTCGTTCCCGCCCAAAACGCTTTCTAGTTCTTTTGAATATACATACATATGTATGTCTATGTATAGCATTTTCAGTTTAAATGAAACTTTTTTCAAATTAAATGAAACCTTTTTCAGGTTAAGCGAAACCTTTTTCAAATTAATTGAAACCTTTTTCAGATGATGCGAAACCTTTTTCAAATTAAATGAAGCCTTTTTCGGATTCAATGAAACTTTATTCAAATTAAATGAAACTTTTTTCAGATTCACTGAAACTTTATTCAAACCAAATGAAACTTTTTTGAAATTAAATGAAACTTTATTCAAATTAAGTATTAAACATTTTTAAATTAAGGAACAGGAAATCAACTTAACCTATTAATAGCCGTTTGCGCCATGTCTGGCTAACACTAAAGGATCTGTTATGCATATTTGGCATTGCTTGAGAGTTTTCACATGAGGAATCTGTTAAATGAGCTTCGCGTGTAAGCTGTTACCCAACGCACAGCATTACATACGTAGAAGTCTGTTGGTTTTTGATTNTACTCTCCCTTCTCACTCACTCGCTTAAGCGAAATGTAAACTTTGGCATTTGCATAACAATTGTCTAATTATTTTCTTTTAACTTAAACAAACCCTATGGATTAGAGCACAGTCTAATCAGGGCAACATTCAACTTCGGTTCAAGAATAATTTTGACATGCCCCATTTCTCTTTTCCTTTTCACATCATCCTTTACATGTACTCCCGAAAACAGAGATATTTGAAGTTTTATAAAATGAATAAATTATATGATTTGCCTAGTTACCAAAACCACTCGAAAATCACAGCAAACCAACCAACCTACCGGAGCTTTATTTTAAGAAATGAAACCACCAATTTTGCTCCAATTGGACCGAAACGGCAACACTGTATTTAACATGCCTTGACCGTAAGGGAGAGCAACACTTAACAGCTAATTCAAAGTAATCCAAAAAAGAAGTTTCATTTCATTTGAATAAAGTTTCATTTAATTTGAAAAAAGTTTTATTTAATTTAAATAAAGTTTCATTGAATCTGAAAAAGGTCTCATTTAATTTGAATAAAGTTTCACTGAATCTGAAAAAGGTTTCATTTAATTTGAGAAAGGTTTCGCTTAACATGAAAAAGGTTTCATTTAGTTTGAAAAAGGTTTCGCTTAATTTGAAAATGGTTTCATTTAAACTGAAAATGCTATACAACATTTGGAATCACTCTTTCAAACTCTCCACAATTTCTAAACTTCTATTTCTTTCAACACCAAATCTTTTATTTGAAAGTTTGTAAAGCCTACCAGTTATAAAACAATTAAAATTTGGCTTTTAACGCCAAGTCTGTTCGGATTTCTTGAAGTTAACTTGGCTTGAGTTCTCATTGCGAGCTGCTCCATATATTTACATGCAGCTGGCACAACTTTTAATTTTATAGTTTCACAAATTTACTCGTATTTGATATACATACATATGACCAAGGTATATTAAACAAGCTGTGATTGACAACTCAGCTAGGCTCTCTTTTAAGGTAGTATTATGCCAAAAAATATAAACAGTCGATTCAAAATTCATACAAAATTTTTTCCAATTTGACTTTATAGGATGGTCCTTCTGAGAGCAATGTCAAATTCAATCACACTTTGTTTAATACATTTTGCATATAAAGTTCTCTTATCGTAAAAATGGTAAAAAATAAAAATGTCAGTATATATGTATTTCACAAATAATTCTGCGTTTACCGAAAAGTTTTATTAAAAGTCATAAAATAAAACCTGTGCTAACCTTAGCTGGCGCGTAGGGAACCATGGTATGTCTATACTGCCCCAACTCAAACCTTATATTTTGATGCGTATAGAAAGTATTTGCGGCATTTCGCCGCAATAAATTGCGAAATAAATTTCGTGTAAGCCATTACTTTTGTGCAACGGCATAAATTACCGATCCGAGCTATGCGATGCGATGCGATTTTTACAAGCAATAAACACTCAATTAACAATTTAAAAATTAATTTTTAATAAATTTACACGCATTTCCTCTGAATGCCAGCGCACTGCCGGTGTTGCCCACTACCGGTTTGGTGCACCGTTGGTTGAAGTTTGGTGGCTGGCAGGCGCTGCGACCATAAATGTAAAATTGCAATTTCGACATGCACACTGATGATTTTTCCATGCGACCGCTTCATAAATGCAATGGTCGCGCAAAGCGTGGAAAACGAATTGCATTAAAATAATAATAATATTGCATTATTTATATACATACATATGTATGTATGCAGAATATCGTTTATACTAGAGCCGCATGCGCTTACATATATGTATGTATATAAATGTGTATACGAGTAGAACATCAACAAAAAAATGCCATACGTTGCATTCATTACTCAGAGATAAAACTTTTGCAGAACCGTCAGTGTTAGGTACCCATGCACTGGGAAATGCACACTCCATTACACACCAACAGGGCTGCCAACTTGGCTCACACCGTGCCATTTTTGGCCCTATGTTACTCCTAATGGCACTTAATTTTTCAATTTGGCACAAAGTGCCAAAATGGCACTTTTGAAAAATAGTAAATAATATTTCAATACATTTTTGTGAAATTCCTTGCTTGTACTTCTTTTTCTCAACAAAAGTTTTCTAATTTCTATAGTGTATACAAGAGGTTTATCTTAATTTGGCATTGGACTTCTGTTTTAGAAATGTGTTTCTAATTTTATTGCTAGATAGGAAGAATTAAAAAAATTTCACCTTTTTTGGTACTTTTATTTTTCTATTTGGCACTTTTTTATCCTCAATATGGCACTTCATAGCTTAGGATAGTTGGCAGTCCTGCACATCAGCTAATTTTAGTATTTCTTTTTCAGTTTTTACAGGTTTTTCAGAACGTCGTCCTTCCTATGGATATACCTAAGTTTTTTTTTTCTGGGATTATAAATGATTTTTAAGCCCTGTTTTATAGATTGTCTATCAAATTTGCAAACATAATCTTTCGTTGTGAAAATTTATTCGCTATCATCCTCATATTAATTTTATTATTATGTCGGCGTTTAGATGTGGATNATAAATGATTTTTAAGCCCTGTTTTATAGATTGTCTATCAAATTTGCAAAATCTTTTGTTGTGAAAATTTATTTGCTATCATCCTCATATTAATTTTATTATTATGTCGGCGTTTAGATGTGGACTTATTTCATCTGTATTCTTTTAGGGCCAGTTTCTCAATGTCTGGTTAACACTAACTGCAGGTTAAACATCGTTATCGACAGGGATAGGCGTAATGAGGAGAATGAATAATTGAATAAAAAAAATAAGAATAAATTTTCATTCACCATTTCAACAATTTTGAATGACGAATAAATTTTCATTCTTCATTCAAGCACTTGCGAATGATGAATAAACTTGTATTTATCATTCACGTAATTTCAAATGAATACATTTTTATTCATCATTCAAGTAATTTAGAATTACGTATTAATTTTNGACGAATAAATTTTCATTCTTCATTCAAGCACTTGCGAATGATGAATAAATTTGTATTTATCATTCACGTAATTTCAAATGAATACATTTTTATTCATCATTCAAGTAATTTAGAATTACATATAAATTTGTATTCATCATCCAAGTAATTTCAAATAACGAATAAATTTTTATTCATCATTCAAGTAATTTAGAATGGCGAGTAAATTTTTTATTTTTGATTCACGTAATTTCAAATAACGAATAAATTTTTATCAGAGACCGTACCGGTTATGCACTTTATAAGAAAAAGCAAACAATTTAAGTTATTTTGGACTTTTATTATTTTGAGCAAATAATACCGGGTAATTTTGCTTTTTAATTTTTAAAGCAAAAAGAAAAGTTAAAATTTGCCTTTTATTTTTTTGAGCAGAAAATAATCGGTAATTGTTGCCTTTTATTTTTTCAGGCAAAAATAAAGGTCAAAGTAACAAATCAAGTTTTCCAGAGTTGTGTATACTTACGGTGACCATATTAACCAACGTAAAATAAAGGACATTTTTCCCGATGATGTATGATGGTAATTTAGACAGAATATTTGCCAGTTAATTATATTGTTAAATTGTGCAAGTTCCCCTTCTCGGAAAGGCGCGATAAACGGATTTTAACCGATTCCGAAAAATGAAACCAAATCCTTATCAAGGACTTTGCCATCCTTTGCTGCTACAATGCGTTCATCATAAATTATGATGATTATTATGATTCATAATTCATACTACACGACCGAGTCAGCGGTTTATTGTTATGTTTCAGTGGAACTGAAAACATAGCGTGCAACACGATCCTGGGCACAACTTTCCCTGTGCTTTTGCCAACAATGAATTTTACTCAAAGTATGTTAATTTTTCTTGGAAAATGTCTAAATATTAGTTTATTTTTTTTCGATTACACAAATTTCCCATATCAGTATAAGCAAGGATTTGTGATTTATAGATCGTACAAAGATTACCGATTAAATAAAATCCTTTAAGTGGGGTGCAAATCAAACTGACGAAGGTTTTTAAAATATTTTATTAGGGAAATTTTTATTTTTTCATATTCTCTGTTTAAAAATTTACCTCTGCAAAATCCAAAGCTCATTTAAGGGACAGTTTAAGAAATANTGTATACTTACGGTGACCATATTAACCAACGTAAAATAAAGGACATTTTTCCCGATGATGTATGATGGTAATTTAGACAGAATATTTGCCAGTTAATTATATTGTTAAATTGTGCAAGTTCCCCTTCTCGGAAAGGCGCGATAAACGGATTTTAACCGATTCCGAAAAATGAAACCAAATCCTTATCAAGGACTTTGCCATCCTTTGCTGCTACAATGCGTTCATCATAAATTATGATGATTATTATGATTCATAATTCATACTACACGACCGAGTCAGCGGTTTATTGTTATTTTTCAGTGGAACTGAAAACATAGCGTGCAACACGATCCTGGGCACAACTTTCCCTGTGCTTTTGCCAACAATGAATTTTACTCAAAGTATGTTAATTTTTCTTGGAAAATGTCTAAATATTAGTTTATTTTTTTT
>NW_016159144.1:15353-45166 GCF_001687245.7 Rhagoletis zephyria
TTGTAGAAGTGGTATGTTTTCTTCTTGTAAGATGACAATGTCACCGACGTTTATAGCAATACCTCGTCTTGTCCATTTGGTCCGACACTGTAGACTTTGCAAGTAGTCCTTGTACCAGCGATCCCAAAACTGTTGGAAATACCATTGGAGCTGTTGATATCTTTGCAGGCTGTTGACATTTTCCACCCCCCGTAGTTCTTGCTCTGGTAAGGCATTAAGCGCAGTCCCAATGATGAAATGCCCCGGAGTTAACGCAGGCATGTCATTCGCATTCTCAGGGATTGGAGTAATTGGCCTGGAATTAAGTATAGACTCAATTTGAATAATTAAAGTATTGAATTCTGCAAATGTTAGCGAGGAGTTATTCACTACGCGCTTTAGGTGAAATTTAAACGACTTAACAGCTGCCTCCCACAGCCCACCGAAGTGGGGAGATCGGGGATGTATGTGCTTCCAAATAATTCCATTATCGGCGCATTCCTTTAATATTTCGTCTTGAGAATTTTTTTTTTCGCAACATATTATAGACTTCGTTCAATTCATTGCGCGCCCCAACAAAATTTGTCGCGTTGTCACTGTATATGACCGCGCAACGACCGCCTCGTGAAATGAACCGCCTTAGAGCATTTAAAAACGCCTTTGTGCTGAGCTCTAAGTGAACAGCCTTAGTAACGAAGCAGACAAAAATTGATACATACGCCCTTACAGGTGCCGTGCCATGACGTCGAAAGTGTATATAAAAGGGACCACAAAAATCAATTCCGACAGTATTGAATCGTCGGCTTTATTGAACACGAAGCTCTGGTAGATCAGCCATGAGTTGATTCGATTTAATTGGCTGCGCCTTCGCGCAGCGGACGCAGTTGTAGACGATAGAGCGTGCTAAAACCTTTCCATGGACGGGCCAAAACCTTTGACGAACAATACTCAACAATGCTTGTGGCCCTACGTGATGATTCTGTATGTGATGATGGACAAGGAGAGCGCGTGTGAAAGGGTGCGATTTTGGAAGTATTATTGGATGTTTATTGTCATAATCCAGAGCAGCGTGCTGTAACCGACCGCCAACACGGATGATACCGCTGTCATCAATGAAAGGTGCGAGAGCCTGGATGCTGCTCTTTTTAGCGACCGATTTGTTGTTGCTGAGTGAACGTATCTCTTCAGTAAATCCGTCTTTCTGGACTAGTTTTATTATCCTGAAGAGAGCTTAGCGCAGTTCATCAGCAGTGAGTACTCCAACGCGACGATGTTGATTATTACGCTTGGCACAATTTTGCTTGAATCGTAAAATGTAAGCTACAACCTTTACTAACTTCCAGTAATTGTTGTGGTATTTTATACCTTGTACAAAATATTCTTCATACTGCGTTGCAAGAACAAGTTTAATCCGTTTTCGTTCCAAGACGCTATCGTTGGGCTGAGTAAAGTTTACTGTAACTGGCCAAAATTCATTCTCCTGCATTAGAAATATCGGTCCATTTGACCAAAGAGTGGAACTAATCAACATTTCAGGCAGCATTCCACGTGATAACAAGTCTGCAGGTAGACGATCATGGTAAATGTTCGTTTCTCGAAAGGTCGAAACAAAAAAAAATATTGCATTTGGACGATTCATATTTCCCTACAAAATGTAGTAGGGAACTTGTTATAACCTTTTTTGATATTAAACTGTATGCAGCTACATATTTCCAAAAGTTCTTGCAAAATTGCCGCAAAGCTTTAAAGCATAGACAGATTGCAGCGTTGATCCGGATCAACTCGTTAATTTGGAATTATCTCGGAAATTAACTGCAGTTGATCCGGATTAAGTCCTAGTAGAGTTAATTCCCAAACTTAACTCGGATCAAGAGAATTTTCTACAGCAACCAGTGTTGCCAGGTCTTCGGCATGAGAAAACGTCCCTCTTGGTGTGAAAAAACGTCATTTCCTACCCAAAAACGTCTTATTCAAATGAATGTACAAAAAATTATTATTAAACTTTTATTATATACAAAGGTACATATGTACGTAAGGTATATTAAAATGTCATTTTGACAGAGCACATTTAAAATTCATTGTAAACTAGTTTGAGATCGTTAATATAAAAAAAAAATCATTTTATACATACACTTGTGATCAGCTGATTAATTCATCACCATTTTGATCGATTTTCGCTGTTTCACTTTTGATTATTTAATGTTTATTATTTTTCCATTTAAGCCAAGCTCATATATAACAAACAAAATATAAGTCCACATTTCAAACTTTGTGCAAAAATTATAACAATCTGCAAAGCTTCAGCTAGATTTTCAACTTTTTATTTAGATTTTTTAGAATTTTTTTGAGTATGTAGTTTGATAGCCCATTAAATTTCAGGTCAATAATGTGCAAGTTTAAAGAAGCTAAATAATCGCGTTGATTTTTAATAATTTTTTTCTTGTAGACATTTGGTAAGGGGTCGGTTGTCGAAAATGCTAAATTACGTTCTGCTAAGAAGGAGTATAGCAATATTTCAGCCTTTTTTGCGTTCATTACATTTTCAATGAAGTCTTAAAAAAGTCGCCTACTTTTTTTTGACTTTTTATGCTGCTCCAGCTTTTTTGATGCTTTTGCGAGCGTGCGTGTTGCAAGAGATCAGCTCTTCCTGATTTGGCTTTAAACGTGCAATTGCAAACATTACAATAAGCCTCGTAACCTCAAGTGTTTACACAACCAGCCTTTGAACAAGGGATCCTTAGTCCAAGAATCCGAAAAAAATGCGCGTACGCTTGGTATGCATCATATTTAAGTCATCTGCGTCCAAAGAATAAATATCTTTTGAAGCAGCTGCTGCAAAACACAAAGCTTGTAAAGATTTATTAAGACAATAATTCAAAATCAGTTCCACTTACAAGATTTAGTAACAGAGAAAATTTCTGGGAAGTAAAAAAACGTAATTTTGTACACAAAAAACGTCCAAACGTCAAAAGGATACAAAAAACGTCCAAATGACGTTAAAAACGTCAACCTGGCAACGCTGACGGCAACACAGACCAAAACTCAGAGAGCGTAGAAAACAGAGAATGTGCAAAACTAGCATGGACATAAACCTTTTAATCGGTAGTCAGCATACCAATTCAGATAGGAATCCAATTTAAGTCGAATAAAAACTTATTTGAATGAATGAATACGCTTCCTGTACTTCCGACGACAAGGTGGATGTCCATGCTAGTTTTGCATTTTCTTTGTGTTCTATGCCCTCTGAGCAAACAAAGCAAGCGAGAGTGGTGAGAGCTGCGTACTACAAGCCTGCAGGTCCCAGGTTCGATCCTCTGTTGGTTTACTTTATTTTAGTTTGTTTGTTTTATTTTATTTCGCTTTTTTATTTTATTATTAGGNCTATGCCCTCTGAGCAAACAAAGCAAGCGAGAGTGGTGAGAGCTGCGTACTACAAGCCTGCAGGTCCCAGGTTCGATCCTCTGTGGTTTACTTTATTTTAGTTTGTTTGTTTTATTTTATTTCGCTTTTTTATTTTATTATTAGGTAATTTAAATTTTTAGAGTTTACTTTTACCAAAAAAGTCAAGAACAACTAACTAAACACAACTTAAAAAAATATAGAGGTTATAATGGAAAAAATATATAAATTAAATAAGTATTCTACTGGCCGTGGGACTCGAACCTACGAGCTCGCGGCTCGTAAATCCGCATTACTGCCGTCTGTCAAGGCACAATTTTGATCAGATGAATTGCGCCGTTAATCCGAATCAACTCTGCTTTTACTATGTTTTTGTCTATGCTTTTATTGATGTTGCCAGTAGGTTTTTTACCTTAACCCTCTAGTAGGCCAATTTATTTTAAGTTGAAAAATTCAGGAATTGGTGATTTTAGCACGCGAAATTCAAAAATTATGTGCATTTCGATCTGTGACAGTAACTTTTTCCTACACTGAAAATAAAATTTCGTAAAAGTGCTACGAAAATCTTTCGTAGTGCTGGTTTTTGTACAATGTACGAAACTTTCGTTCGTAATACGAACACATTTTTCACAACGAAACAAGATTTCACGAACCATACGTAAATATAACGAAAGGACTTCCGTAAGGCATTTTTTCAGTACAATTTACGAAATCTTACGTTTATTTTACGAAACACATTCGTAAAGCACTGAACAAATCTCTGTACGAATAATTTTGTATATTGTAGAAAGGTATTGACGTATGGTTTAAAATTTACGAAATCTACATCTCTGTATTCGTACAATTTAGTTAATACGTTCGTATAAAGTACTAATGCAGAAACATTTTTTTTTAAATTCGTACAACATACGAATATTTTCGTTCAATATACTCAATTACCGGCAGTTTAATATTTCATCATAGTTTTTGTATCGCGTGTCATTGCGGAATTAATTGTTGGCTGCCCTGAAACGTATAATATAATTTTAAACGTTTTAAAAAGGGATTTGCTGGATAAAAAAAACAATACAGAATTAAATATTAATGTTGTGGATATACTATGCTTTTAAGCATACAATGTTTTTATCTTCGCCTACGTTGCGCCTTGCGCTGCAATGTGGGACTTGATAAATAGGCAATTTAATCAGTTACCTATCAACGGCAAGCCTAAGCCAGGAGCACTACTTAATGTAATTAAAAGTAAGTACATGTATGACTTTTGACTGAAACTTGCTTTTCAGACGTTTTATAATTTTCCTTTAATTTATAGTCGTCAAGGAGACAAACATCGATGAAGCTGCGAATCTGTAAAGTGCCTCTACATAAAAATATTATATTTAGTATTATTAGTATTTTTGATATTCTTTCATATTTTATACCTTATTATATTTAGTTTATTTGAGGCTCATAGTTTAACACTTTGTATGAATATACTTTATGGAATGAAGCCTAAGCAATAAAAAAATATGTAGTATAGAACCTATTCGTATGCATATATTAATTCTAAACTAAAGTGTAACCAGAAAATTCTTCTTCTTTCGTAGAACGTATGATTGCTTTCATTATTAAGACTATAAAAAACATGGCTAAAATTATAGCACAACACTTTCATTATATTTCAATCAATAAATTTAAGCGTTTTTGCAAAACGTTTTGTTTAACAAAAACGCCTAAAATTAACGATAAAACAAAATAAAAGTGTTGTGTTATAATTCGTAATATGTTTTTTACAGTGTGGAGAATGAAAGCAAAATCGCACATTCTACGAAACAAGCGCAGATTTTACGAAAGTAATTTCGTTAAAAATACGAATTATTTCTGTGCATTTTACAAAAATTTCGTAAAAAATAAAGAAATAGTACGAATTTTTTTAGTAAATAGTACGAAATTCGTTAGTAAATAGTACGAAACTCTCTAGCAAGTAGTACTAAATTCTTTAGTAAATAGTACGAATACATTCGTAAAATGTACTAAAATTGTGATGCCTCATATTTTCGTAGTATGTACGAAAACGGTTTTGTACAATCAACGAAAACTTTCGGGGCTCAAAATTACGAAAAATTTCGTAAGATTTACGCAAGTTTTCGTTATATTTACGCAGATTTTATTTTCAGTGTACAGGGGAGAAAAACCAAGACCATCTGGAGGCGGGCTCGCCGATATACTTTGACGTATTTTCAGCTTTCTCTTACACAATGTTGACCTACGAACCGGCAACCCGGCTGTGTTCGAAAGCAAATTTCTCCATTTCGAATGGTGACATAATTATAAAACTTATATCAAAATACTATGCTTTTAACTACGAAACCCACTGATTTTTTTGTATCAAAAAATGTTTCAAAGGAAAAAATTTCTTTAATTACGAAATTACTTAATAGCAAGAAATAATTAATTTTAACCGAGTCTTTCGCAATCTATGATTCAACCACCGATTAAAATAAAACGGATTGACATAACAGATTAAAATTTATATCGTCGTAAAGGTACGCTTTTTTTCTAAAGATCGTGCTTTTCGAATATAGAAAAAATTATTATAGGTGCACTAAATACGTGTTTAGTTACCGACCATCTGGAGGCGGTTCAGCCTACTAGAGGGTTAATAGGACAACCTAATTTAAATGTTAACATTCTCGTAAAGTTGAAAGTTTCAAAAATATATATATTTTTGCCTTGTTTTATTCGTTTTGATCAGCCATTGCAATGAAATTAAATTACATACATACATAAGTGAAATAAA
The DNA here is from genome assembly GCF_001687245.7 of Rhagoletis zephyria. NCBI lineage: Eukaryota > Metazoa > Arthropoda > Insecta > Diptera > Tephritidae > Rhagoletis > Rhagoletis zephyria. The sequence continues at coordinate 21,508 of NW_016159144.1, forward strand.
TATTTAATTGCCGTTACGGCATAACAAAGTTGAAAGCAATATGTAAATGGCGTTGCTTATTGCAACTCAGCTATGAGATTAAAAAATTATAACACAAAGCATGCCTTTAAGTGTTTCGCAATGTGGTCAATGCCATGTTACAACACCAAAACCTCACAAAATGATTTTGAAGCTCACTTTGATTTTGCACAAAGTGGCCATTTGTTGTGATATTTATTTCTGTTTTAAAAGCATTTGGAACTGATTGTCCTGTGTGTCCTAATTACATTCCTTTCATAAATACATATGTATGTGCATACTTCTTTTAAGAATATTCTGGATTGCCTATGTTCAGTGATACTAGACCAGGTGTTTCCTTTGTGTAACCTGGAAGGTTATTGATGTATTTTTCCTCTTTTCCAACAAAAATACGCTTCGGCGAGCTTCTCATTCACACTAACTCTTCCCATACATATATGTACATATGCATGNTGATACTAGACCAGGTGTTTCCTTTGTGTAACCTGGAAGGTTATTGATGTGGCAATTCGAAAATTTTGCATTATTTTGCTCTTTGTATTTTTCCTCTTTTCCAACAAAAATACGCTTCGGCGAGCTTCTCATTCACACTAACTCTTCCCATACATATATGTACATATGCATGTATATGTATGTATGTACCTACATAGTAGAGGAGGACACTGGCCGGGCTTTTAGCAGGGGCCCGGCGTGTTACTGCGAAACCCGTAGGTACGCTTTGAAAATCTGATTTTAGAACGAGCTCGCACGTGCATGGCCGTATAATGAAACCCCAAAACAGCACGAGAGAGCCCGATCAATCATATCGGCAAAAATAAGAAAAGGCGAAAACGAAACAGATATAGCGATTGAGATATTTTATCTACCACTTCGCGTTATAAATTGATCAGTTTTGAGGTACAGACAGACGGCAGCAGTGATTGGGATCCACTCCTTACTTCGGAATTATCTCGGGCATTATCTGTAATTGATCTATTTTAAGTCCTACAATGAATTCCCAAAATTAATTCGGATCAAGGGACTTACTTTTCGATGCCAACAATGGTAAAAACGGCCAGCTGTTGTGTTTTGTACAAGTAAGCAAAGCAAAGCAAGTTTGTCGTCCGCTGTAGCCGAGTGGTGAGAGCTGCTTGCTACAAGTCTGTAGTTGCGAGGTCCGGTCCTCGTTTCGAGCGATTCCCAAAAATGTTTTTGTTTTTATTCAATTTATATATTTTATTTTTTTCCACATTATTTATTTTATTATTATTTAAGTTAATTTTTTAAATTTTAGTTTTATTAAGAAAAACAAAAACAAGTAAACTACATTAAAAAAAAATTGAAGTTATAATTTAATGAATAAAAAAGTGAAAATTATACTGACTGTGGGACTCGAACCCACGACCTTAAGGCTCGTTAATCTGCATTACTGCCGTCTGTCAAGGCACAATGTTTGATCAGATAAACTGCGCCGTTAATCCGGATCACCATTGCCGTCTGTCTATGCCGTTTTATACTAGCGGCAAATGAGTTGAAAATGTTGCAAGTTTATATGGGCAGGAATATATGTATGTATGTTTGTACATTACTGTAACCTCTATAACTAGTAAAGCGGCATTTTTGTTATCTGGTAAAATACTTAACAAAAGACGTGCCAGACGTATATATAGATACTCAAGAAAAGTCTATTGTTTTTCTAAAAGAATATGAAATTCTAAAGCCTAAGGACTGGAACCTAAAAATAAATAGGAAGTACATACATGTGTATGCACATATCTCTATTTGTAAGCGCGTGTTATTAAAACGTTAACCGCCAATCCTGTAAACGGGGTCTAATTCTCCGTACAAAAAATTCATCACGGGTCTATTCTTGTATATAAAATAACTGGCATGCTTCATTTGTTCGTTTAAGCTAATATTTTTGGAGCAATTTCAGATAATCTGTGCCTAATCGGGCTAAGCTGGGCCGGGCTTCACTGATTTTTTCTCCGTGCGTGTTTTCGAATGTGTGTCCTGCATCCGTACCGGTGCGGGCCGGAAAAACTGGGCCCGCGCCTTTTTCAAATGTATAGTATGTACGTATACATTCGTGTTTTTGTAGGTGTTTATATGGCACTCGCAGATAAATTCACGCGCGCACACATCGACGCAAAAAGCCATAATTTTCCAATTAAGCGAAAATGAGCGATTTATTTGCCATGAAATCAGTGAGAATCACCGATAAAAATCTCTTCATTCGCGCCACACTGCCCATGTATCGCTGCCGCATTGCTACAACACTGTTGCCGACCAGTTATCGATATTGTTGTTGCTCATGCAGCTGCTGTGAAAGTCGCTCATGCGAGGGCATGGCTTGGCTTGGTGGTAACCACCGTTGGTGCTGCTGCAGCCGTTGTTGCAATTATTTATGCGCGCGCGTAGGGACCTTGTTGTTGTTTTTGTTTAAGAGAGTGAAGTATGTTTTTTGTTGTTACAAATGACGCTTGCATTGCGTTGTGGGTGTATGGGTTTTTTCGCTCATAGCATCGCGCCACAAGATTCTATGTGGTATTTATTATTGCTATTGGTTTTTCGGCTAAGCTGATGTTGTTGTCGATGTTTCTGACCACTTAACCCCGAACCGGGCTATAGCAAGGCATATGCGGCACCAACATGAACAGTAGCTCACGTGCAACATTGCGGCTCCTGTTGGTGCAACAACAATAGCAATATTTGAAATTCACTGTTTATCTACATACATACATACATATGTGCATATGTATGTACATACAAATGCGTATGTACGTTCCCTGCAGCGGGTTCGGAGACAATTGTCGCTTTCGTACTAGTTACATTACTAGTTCCAATAGCTCCAGGTAGTAATAAATCGAGCTATTGGTTACATATTACACTTTGTAAAGGTTATTGGCCGTTTTAATCTAATAGTGCTCCCTTATTACATAAAGGAATTTGTTATTTATCATTTAAATCAAGGAATGAAACCGATTCAAAATAACGTTCCGGTTTGGGTTTCGGTTTTGCCAAGTGTTTCGGTTTCGGTTTTGGTTTCGTTCTTCAAAATTTATTTCGGTTTTGGTTTCGGTTTCGTTCCGGTTTCGGTTTTTCACAGAAATTTTGTTAATATTATTTAAATCACAATGTCTTAAACGTTGAGGAAAGAAAATCGAAAATTACAGTTCACTGATAATATCAACACTAGGTTCTTTCCCTAACAATCCGGACCGGATTTGGTAATTAGAGAATAAGAGAAACATTTTCTTTCAAAAATGGAACAAAGTTCAGAAGTACGGAAACGCAAAAACCCACATTTCGTGCCCACAAGTCGAGAAACAGCTGATTCACGTTGTTCTTGTTTTTGTCACTTATACCATGTTCTGACCGACATCGGAAACATGTTTTCGTTGCTAAAACTGGTTTTCGACCTAAAACTTGTGTTTTCGTCCATATAAAATCTGTTAAACGAAAACCAGTTTTCGCTGAAAACTACTTGAAAACTCACTTTCCACTCATTCCAATCGGTGTCTTCACTAGTTTTTTTCGATTATTTATCGAAGTGGAAGTCATATTTTATCATCTTTAATACGCCATTTCGGATTTATTGTTAATTGCCTGGCCAAAGCAAAATAAGAATGAAAGTTAAAGGTTGTAAATGAAAAGAAAATGAAGGAAAAATGTTTTGGTTGTCGGTCAGAACATGGTATTAAATGCAAACACTTGGAAATTGAATTTTGGTTTCACAAATTTGATTTTAAGTACATAGATTGAAAATACATCAACAGGCCATTCACTTTTCCTTAAAAGCACCAAGTAAATGCAGGCAACATGTAAACACAATACAGCTGATATGCACTTTGACACTTTATCTATTTTTACTCGGAGAAAATTTCGGGTTGTTTCGGACATGAAGAAGAATACACTTACGATCGAATACGCTCGAATTTTCGCTCTCTATTACCCATTTTGTTGAGTACAGGCATGATTTCTGGGCTATTTTGGGCACACGCGGGATCTCGCATTGCGTACGGGAAAGAAACTACTTAAATATAATTAATCGATTATCGATTCACAACAACAAAGTCATCAGCAGATTTTTGCGAAAAGTTACCTTGCCATACTTATTTACTACTTAACAAGAATTTTAGCAAAATGTTGCTGATTTTGGTTAAATAAATCATTTATTTCAAAGAAATTTTTATTTATTATTTTTGTAAATTTCTGGAAACCGATTGAAACCTGTGATTGAAATGGTTTCGGTATCGTTCTTTTTCAGGTCAAGATAACGGTTGAAAAACGAAACGGTTTTAAACGGTTACGGTTTCGGTTTGGGTTTCGGTTTCATTCCTTGATTTAAATACAAATAATAAATTTTGCATACTTATCCATGTTCTGTTTCCCTCGTGTGACCACCTCGCAAATATCGGACTTAAAAGTTCCAAAATAAAGCAATACATATGTAGATACCCCTTTTTACATAACTACTATTTCTTAAATTATTTTGGGGGCAATTCACGTCAAATGTCCCAGCGCCCTGAGCGGTGCAAAACGAGCTACTTTTCGACTAGCTGCGAAGCAGACAGAAAATAGGAAAAATAATTCGAAAACAATGGTTTCTATAGATTTTTGTACGGGCTATGCGATGGCACTATGCGTTTTCCAAAATTTTCCCATTTTCATGGTGAAAATTCTGAACGAACATTTATTTGTAATTTTTCTGAATTATGGTCATTTTTAATATTGTTTTTAGTTATCTCAATCGAAAGATCAATTCTTTTCACATATAAATCACTAATAAAAAAGACTTTTCATACTTTTCCGAGTTATGAAGCCTTTTAGAGCGCAGCGCGCTAATCCGCTAACTGTGTGAGTCATAATAATATTGTTATAACTTTGCAACCACTTGATGTTTAATTCTGAAACTTTCGTAAAAACTTCCCTACATAGTCATCTACAACACTGTGTTAAAACAAAAAAAATATTTCAAACTTTATAACACAACTTTTGCATTTGAAAACAAACACCCTCTTGATTCTCATAAAAAAGTTATAAACCTGTAGTTTTATTTGTAGTGAGTATTAAGAAGTGGTGTTAAACTCAAATTATTTGGAATAGATGGTAGTTTATTGTGTGAAAATAAATCGATTCACAAACGACTGAGATATGGCGAGTTTAAATGACAATTTTGTTAAAATTATCATCAAGAATTAGTTCAGCCCAATAATAAAATTTCAAACTACGCCACGCTGCAGCTTTCGTACGTTCGATCACAGGAAAATAAATAGCAAAGACAAATTTAAATTTGAACAAATCGTCGCCTGGATTGATTCAAAGCGAACATTTGAAAGCACACTAACGTGTTGTGCCTGTAGCTGAGTGCGCAAAGATGCTGGCTGCAATTAGTTGCGGCCGAAAGTGTTCAAGTTCAAATATCACTATGCAGAACATATAATTGAAAATCTTTATTTTCGGTTTTTTTTTTTAATTATGAAAAAGTATCTGTGAAGTGCACAACGAAAAAAAAAAGTGGTTCGGTTACAGGTTACATGTTACTACTACAAGTACTAGTGAAAAGCTACGCAGCGGGAGTCAATTGTCACCTCCTAGGACAACTCCATGTTAATTGCGACAGTAGAAAGCATGGCTGGTAGATTTGCAAGGTACCGGTATTCGACTCCCGAAAACTGGTGAACTCACTAGTTCTGTACTAGTATTTCCGCTGCAGGGTTTCTACTTGTCTGTTGGCTGGTGGTTCGTATGCGAAATAGCTGCTACCGTTGTTGCTCCACGGACCTGAGGGAATTCCCCGCAGTGGCCACATCACTGGCAGTCGTAAGTGGCAGCTGTTGCAGTTACACAGCCATGTCGCTGCTCTGTTGGCTTTGTTTGTTTTACCCCAGCTGCTTACGTATGGGCTGCACGTTTCTAGCCACTCGCGCGCCGGCACTGTCAAGTGGAAAATTGCTGAATGTGCGCGTAGGAGCTTTTTGCATTTTTTTTTTTTGGCAAGCTGGTATTTCAGTGCAGTCCTTCACTCAGGGCCGAACGTGTTCGTATGTACAAACATACGTACATAAGTAAGTGTACTAAAATACCGTATGAGCCTGAAAAAGTTCAATAATTCTCGCCACTGCAGGCCAACGTCCGAGTTCAGAGTTCATATCGCAGAGGGTATCTCGGCCCGCGCGCCGCACTAACGTCAACTCCACATATTTATGCACATGAATACCCTGCAGAAAAAAATTATCAATTGATAAAAAATAACCAACTTCCAGTTAGTTTTTCCCTACCAGAACAGACTGGGTAAATACTCCATATTTTACAGTTAGCTTTACCTGATATATGGGGTAAAGATTTTATGAATTTATTAACAGCAATGTGTGAGCTTTCGTACTATTCTAACGTTTGTTTATAAGAAATTTTAGGAGTAATTTGTGATTGTGTTTGATGTTTGAAAAAGAAAATGTAATTGGATTGGAGTATAGGGTAAATTGTTCTGGTAGTGTTGTAGTTAGCTACAAAAGGCTAATTTAAAAGAGGTCGGAAAGTAATGCAGGAGTAATGTAGACGTAATCGGGAGATTGTTTTCTTTAAACAAGTTTCTATTTAAATATCTTAATAGAAATTTTACTTGAATACACTTTTTTTGCACTTCAAAAATACTTTTTCGAATTCAGGACAATTAAAAGAGAGGTCGAAATTTTATGTTATCATTTGCAAGCTATGTCTGACGGAGTTCGAATATGAGAGCACCTACAGCAGAATATGTAAACAAATATGTAATTTTAAATAAATGTTAAATAAAGTAAATAAACAAGTCAAAAATTTAAAAAATATTGTTTTCTTGTTGAAATTTTATGTCCAAAAGTAGTTAGTTAAAGTCAATTGACATCTAATGCAGATCTAATCACCCTTGACCATTTCGCGGCCATCGCCATAGAAATATAGTTAGCTTTCCTCAAAGAAAATATACAGATAATAGCGACCTTTAATTCCTTCCTAATGAACTTCAAGTTAACTTATAGTTATATACATTTCCTACAGGGTACATACGCTTACCCATATGCATGTGTAGTACACATGCATACATGCATATATATGTAAATACATAACGTATATACGTATCTTATGCAACAACTCCATGGTCATCGCGTATACAAGTGGAACGGAATATGAAACAATTGCGTTGCATCATACGAAAAAGAAAACGTCTGCTTCAACATTTGTACGAAATTGTCTCCACGGATTTGGTCAACACAGGACAATGGATCCCTAAGCTTAGGAAAAATGAATTGGAGGCATGACAACCACTGTTTTGATTAAGAGAGGAAATGAGCAGCTAGATCGGAAAGATTAAATTTATGTTTTTTTCCTCAGAATCAAATATTCTGAATTAATTTGTATGATAACATAATGAACATAACTGCTACAAAGCTATTTCGCAACTCAATAATCAGCATTTTAGAGATAATGGTGCAGAATATTGCGTAACTGCTTATTTAAAAATTTTCTGGAAAGACTTATGTAGTTTCCACGTGAGTAGCGAATATAAATTTTGCGTACTGTATTAAGTGCACACCTTGGGCTATACTGTTATTGCCAAAACCTGGTTTCAGAAGGTAAAATGTTAAGATTTGTTTGAGTTTTGAGTACATAGTAAATACATACAAATATATATTACATCACTCCCCAAGAAAATAAAAAAAGCCGTACTGTTTTTCAATTGGAATTATAAAATCTATTATATTTTAAGACGTCCACCAAAATATTTTGACAAAATATTAAGATTTACGTGAGCTGGAGCGATTTGAAAATACCTCCAAAAATTGAGTTTTTTATGAATAAAAATAGTTTCTTAAAGAGGTTTTTTGAAAAAATCTCCTCAAATGACAAAATGGTTTAAGCTTAAAAAATTTATATTTTAAAATATTAAAAAAAAATTTAAAAAAAAAATGTTGAACGGAATCGTAATAATGACATTTTTGATGCTGTTTTTTAACTTTTTTCAAAGATTGGTATAAGAAAAACTTGACCTAAAATCTTCCGATTTAGACTTGTGAGGTATTATTGGAAACGTATTTTTTCACCCTCTTTATTTATTTGCTAATAAACTCATTCAAAGGATGAAAGCTAAAGGTAGGATGAACGAACATCATTCAAAGTTAAATGAAGATGTGTTGGTAGATATTTGAAAAAAAAATTGGGGCACGAATGACTTTGCACATAAATAAAAATAGTGGGAAAATATCTTTCTACCGAGATCCCATAAGTCTAAATCAGAATGGTTTTGGCGCAGTTATTTAAGTTTTTCGTAAATCAATCTTTGAAAAAAGTAAAAAAAAAACAGCATCAAAAATCTCATTATTACGATTCCGTTGAAACAATTTTTTAATATTTGTATGCAGATTTTTAAAGCCTAATCTGTTTTGTCATCTGAGGGGACTTTTTTCAAAAAATTCTTTAAGAAACTATTTTTATTCATAAAAAATCAATTTTTGGAGGTATTTTCAAATCGGTCCAGCTAGCTTAAATCTTAATATTTTTACGAAATATTTTGGTGGAAATCTTAAAATATAATAGATTTTGTAGTCCCGGCGGAAAAACCACAACTTTTTTTGGTGATGCAGTCTAATATACATATGTACATAGACGCTTTTATATGTATGTAAATAATATGCTCTACATACATACGTATGTGGTAACAGCCGACCCTACCGTCTCGGGCAAATAATTTATTTAACACTCTTAGTTATATTATACGTTTTTATTACCTAATGCTTAAAAAGGAGTTCTTGTTTCAATAAACCTATGCTGTAAGGTATGTTATGAATCATGAAATATTTAATGCAAACCTGACACACAATCAAAAAAAAATGTCCCTAATTTTTTAGCTGAACACTCTCTGGCAATTCTTAAAGTATAATTTTATTAGGCAGTGATGCAAACTCGTAAATGATATTATGTGTCGCATTAACAAACTTAAGAGTCTTCACTTATTTAGATTTTATACCTAGACCGAGCGCTTTCCAACAAACAATTTTTTTCTGAGGCGATCGCGCTAAGGCGGCGATCTACCGTCAAAAGTATTTTCGAAAAAAGCATTTGCCGTTCGGAGGCGGCGTAGGACCATAGGTTGGTTTGTTTCTGCGACTACATCAAAACGCTAAAATATGGAGAACCGTCTTGTACNCCGAGCGCTTTCCAACAAACAATTTTTTTCTGAGGCGATCGCGCTAAGGCAGGCGATCTACCGTCAAAAGTATTTTCGAAAAAAGCATTTGCCGTTCGGAGGCGGCGTAGGACCATAGGTTGGTTTGTTTCTGCGACAACATCAAAACGCTAAAATATGGAGAACCGTCTTGTATAGATATATATATGCTTATACTGACTACCATTTGCATGCATTTAAATGTGCAATTTTACATCTTGTCATATTAATGTAATATACACTTTTGAATGTTCATCTGTCCATTTTTGTAGTATTTCAATTTTATATGCGACCACCGGCACTGAAAACTACCAATTATACTTTGTTGCTGCCCAGGGACGCTCGAGTGCTGAAGACTGATGTTGCAGCTTACTTGCCGGGGCTACTCCACGGAGGCATTCAATTTGCTCATTGGCGTCTTAATTACGCATGCACATTGCATCATGCGTTCAAAATGTGTCGCACCGTTTGCATTGCCACCCTTTACAATGTCGTGCTCTCACTGCTAAACGAACAGCAGTTAGCTGATGTGACTGATGCCCAACGGACTGGGACGCACACTCGTTTTACCTTATAGTTATTTGCTGTTGACTACCACGGTTTTCTCTTAATTATAATTTTATCTACATATTTGTTTGTAGCAAATGCAATTAATGCTACATACATACATATCGTCGTTTAAAGTACAAAACCGCGTATCGTCATTCTGCAAAACCGTGTAACTGACTTTGGCTGCCAAAAATTGGATTTGCTCCCACAAGCTCTTGACTCAATTCTTATCCATTCGTCCTGAAATATACTAGCCAGAAATGCGATTGCTTTATAAAAAAAGGGAACCATTTTGAAATATGAATGTTTTTACGCTTTAGAAAATAACTTCTACAACTTCACATACGCGGTTTAGCATTTTTCTGATACGCGATTTTGCATTTTGTTGATACGCGCTTTTGCACTTTAAACGACGATACGAGGAGCATAGCATAAAAGTGACTACCTCCAAAACTTATATCGCAATATTCCAAATCAGTTTTGACACCACCGTCCATTTCACTACTATTTACCAGTCTTAAATACCAAAAAAAAAAAAACAATATCAACTAAGCCAGTTTACCTGCGTCCCTTTTGGCGCCAAATATCCCTGCGTCGAAGATTCACACAGTTTAACAACAGGCACCATTAGAATTGGTTAAATGTTGAGATTCCTTGGGGCAAACAGGAGCAAAAAATACTTTTTTTTTATTACTTTACATACTTTTACCAGTGGTTTTAAATAACATAAAACTGGAATAATGGTTCAAGATGTATGTATTTTAATATTTTCCTAAACATAATTATTATTATTATTAAAACTCAATTTCTCAATGTACGGTAATAATCATACTTACACAAGTTTACAATGTAAAAAGAAATTGGTTCTTCCATAATGAGAAAAGGTCAATTGTTCTTATTTGTATATGAAATACACATACATATAAAAATGGTACAAATGTGTGAAATAGGCCAAAACCCAACATACAATGTTTTATGACGATACATAAGTTAAAAGGAAATTAGAGAATATAAATAAAATTTTTAAACTTTCCTAAATATCACTTTAATTTTTACTACTTATAGCCGTACCCGCCACACTGTGCGTCGTCAATTCAATGACGGTACGTCAATAATTTTTTACCTATTAAGGTTTTTAAACAAAGTATTTAACTCCGTTTACATGTCCTTTATTTTTTTTACTTATGTATATGATCTCATCAAATGCCAGTGTGAGCTTCTATCTGCGTATTGACTACTCGTCAATTATTTGAAGACTCTCAGAACTCTAAATACAACTACTTTTCACATATCCACCGAGTAAAAAATATATCTCCTTTGGTGATGAATCTCCGTCCACTGACTAATTATTGAGCACTAAGAATGTTCTCAGTTAGCGTGGGCTGTACTGCATTCGGATTGAGGTGTGAGTCCATATATGTACATTAGACTGCATCACTCCCGATACAAAAAAAATCGGTACAATTTTTCCATTGGAATTATAAAATCTATTATATTTTAAGACGTCCGCCAAAATATTTCCGAAAAATATTAGGATTTAAGCGATTTGAAAATACCTCCAAAAATGGAGTTTTTTATGAATAAAAATAGTTTCTTAAAGATTTTTTTTGAAAAAATCCCCTCAAATGACAAAACGGTTTAAGCTTAAAAAATTTCCATAAAAATATTTAAATAAATTTAAAAAAAATTTGAACGGAATCATAATGATGAGATTTTTGATGATGTTTTTTTAACTTTTTTCAAAGATTGGTATAAGAAAAACTTGAATAACTGAATCTAAACTCTTCCGTTTTAGACTTAAGAGGTGTCATTGGAAAGGTATTTTCTCACCCTTTTTATTTCTTTGCTAATAAACTCATTCAAAGGATGAAAGAGAAAAGTAGGATGAACGAACGTCATTCAGAGTTGAATTAAGATGCTTTGGTGTTTGAAAAAAAAAAATGGGACACATATGACTTTTTTTTGGACAGAAGTAAAAACAGTGTGAAAATACCTTTCTGAGATCCANGAAGTGAAAAACTTTAATTGAAGTGACACCGGCAGCACTGCTACCGCCTTGTATCAATTCGCCTTGAATTGCAGCACATTTATGAGTGTTGCCATAAGTAACGAATATAAGAATTAAAAGTAAGGCTATCCACATACTAGTCAACAAATTTCTCATGCAAGTAATTTTTTGTGAAACGGCACAGTTATGCTACTGAAGAAAAAACCATTTTAGTTGTTAGATTCTGCAGCTGATTTTTATAAATTTCTGGAAACCGATTGAAACCTGTGTTTAAAACGGTTTTGGTTTCGTTACCTTTCAGGTCAAGATAACGGTTCCGGTTTNATCTGCCGCCGAGCCCACTGGAGTATATCTTGGCAATTTAGCCAATTATTTTTATAGTTGGACCAGTATTGTCACCATAATCTCCCCTTGGAGGGCGAAATGTTATCTCGTTGGAATCAGTAATTTTAGTGAAAAATATAACGTTTGCTTTGACTACTGAACTGAACGTCCAGCAAGGAAAACTATGCGTCTTCGTAAAAGGTTATAACACTTCATAAAATGATAATTGAATATTTAATACAAGGAATGAAACCGATTCAAAATAACGTTTCGGTTTCGGCTTTGCCAAGTGTTTCGGTTTTGGTTTCGTTCCGATTTCGGTTTTGGAATAAAAAAAAAAATAAAACAAGTTTGCCAAAAAAAATTTATTTATTAAATAAATATGTACCTTCCAAGGTTTGGTTTTGGCGAAATTAAATATTGTGATTAATTTTAATTTATATAAAGAAAACACCTCTGAATCAATTATACAAACTAATAACCATATTCTACCACATTTGCTTAGATCTAAATGCAGAAATTTGTTTATTATATTATTTATTATATAAGAGAGTTGTTGCTGATAGGTATTTGATATACATACATATAAGTAAGTGTGATTTTCACCGAATTTTTTGATAACTTTTAAAATCACAATGTCTTAATCGTTGAGGAAAGAAAATTAAAAATTACAGTTCACTGATGATATTAACACTAAAATATAATTAATCAATTATCGATAATTTGGTATGAAATTTGTTTGATTTGGATAAGCGGTTCGTTTATTATTACGAAAGGACTTTTATTTCGGACTTAAAAATATTTGGCCAAGTTTAACTTTTATTGCTGGACTTAAAAAAAAAAGTGCGGATTTTTAAGTTATTATTGGTCTTTTCACAAAATGTTCGAAAAACAAAAATAATCCTGGATTCTTGTCCAGAAGGTCCTGGGGTCAAAGAAACATTGATAACTTTATTCTAGGACAATATTTTGCCCCGGACTTTTATAACATCGAAAAAAAAAACTAAAATATAATTGTTATTTTCGTCAAATATTTACTAAATAATTATGAAACCCCTTCATTTATGTCCGCTTTACAACTATACATGTGAAAATGAAAATCAAAATGACTTTTTCCAAATAACCGATGCCGGATCGCAGATTTAATTTATTAGGCATCTTTTTAGCAGCTTATTGCGAAAAGTTACTTTGCCATAGTTATTTACTACTTAGCAAGAATTTTAGCAAAATATTCCTGATTTTGGTTAAATAAATAATTTATTTCCAACAAATTTTTATTTAATTTGAAGATAAATCTAATTTGGTGAAAGAGAAGTAAAATGAAGTGACGAAGTGAAGGCTTCTAAAGTGAAGTGAAAAACTTTAATTGAAGTGACACCGGCAGCACTGCTACCGCCTTGTATCAATTCGCCTTGAATTGCAGCACATTTATGAGTGTTGCCAAAAGTAACGAATATAAGAATTAAAAGTAAGGCTATCCACATACTAGTCAACAAATTTCTCATGCAAGTAATTTTTTGTGAAACGGCACAGTTATGCTACTGAAGAAAAAACCATTTTAGTTGTTAGATTCTGCAGCTGATTTTTATAAATTTCTGGAAACCGATTGAAACCTGTGTTTAAAACGGTTTCGGTTTCGTTACCTTTCAGGTCAAGATAACGGTTCCGGTTTCGGTTTCGGTTTTGGTTTCGGTTTCATTCTTTGATTTAATAGTCAGGATTGTTAAAATTTTAACATAAATAAGACTTATGTATGTATATGACACAAACACAAAATTTTATACATACCAACTTAAAAGTGCAAAAGGTCTACAAATTGTAATTAAAGGTATCGAACCAAGCGTTGAAGCTGTGGAAGTTTTGGAAGCACTTAAAGAACAAGGTTTCAATCCAAAAGCTGCTGTGAATATTTTTAATAGGAACAAAATCCCTCAACCTATGTTTAAAGTTGAGCTCGAGCCTGAAAACAAACCTCTGGGCAAAAACGATGTGCATCCAATTTATAAATTACAATATCTGCTGCATCGTAGGATAACTGTGGAAGAACCGCATAAGAGAAATGGCCCTGTACAATGCACCAACTGCCAGGAGTATGGTCATACTAGGTCTTACTGCACGCTTCGCTCAGTGTGCGTAGCTTGTGGAGAGCTACATGTCTCTGCCACTTGCACATCAAACAAAGAAGACCCGCGTGCAAAAAAATGTGGTAACTGCGGTGGAAATCACACAGCAAACTACAGAGGCTGTCCAGTCTATAAGGAGTTAAAAAACCGGATCAACCAACGCGTGGCTTCCATACGTACTCATAATGTACCGAATGCCTTTGTACCCTCCCAAACGAATCCTGACGTCTTCTTCGCCAAAAGAGCCACGTCGCCAACAGTTCTATCAAACACCGTCAATGGCGTCTCGTTTGCAAGTGCCTTAAAATCAGGCTTAGAAAACCGTGCCCCTACAAAAACTGCACCTCAAGTTGCTCCGCAAGAACAGCATCCCCATGCACAATATGGTGAACAATCCAATATCGAAGCTATGATAGCGTCGATGCAACAAAGCATGATGAATTTCATGACTTTCATGCAAAACACAATGCAAGAACTCATGCGAAATCAAAATACGCTGCTCAACCTGCTTGCTACTCAGCAAACAAGATAATGACCTTACTTAAAATAGCCCTCTGGAATGCAAATGGCATTCCTCGCCACAAACTAGAGCTGTCAAAATTTCTTAAGGACAAGGAAATTGACATAATGCTCCTTGCTGAAACACACCTAACTAATAGATATAATTTTGACATTTCGGGATATACCTTTTATTGCACGAATCATCCAGATGGAAAGGCGCATGGCGGAACTGGTATTTTAGTCAGAAACCGGATTAAACACCATCATTTGACTGGAATTGCCGAGAATTATCTGCAAGCAACATCAATATGCGTACAAACAAAGCAAGGTGATATTACGCTGTCCGCGGTTTATTGTCCCCCGCGTTTCACGATAACAGAAAAACAGTTTATGGATTTCTTCAGTTCGCTGGGAGAGCGCTTCCTTGCTGCAGGTGATTATAATGCGAAGCACCCTCACTGGGGCTCACGCTTGTCCAACCCTAAAGGCAAGCAATTATATAACGCGCTTATATGTAGAAGAAACAAACTCGATTACGCTTCTCCTGGAAAGCCTACATATTGGCCGGCAGACCCGCAAAAGTTGCCAGATTTGATTGACTTTGCGGTGACAAGGAAAATTCCTCGCGGCCTTATTAGTACAGAATCAGTTGCGGATCTCTCATCAGACCACTCACCTGTACTTTTCACCTTGTGGCATCAGCCGCAAGAAAAAGAGTCACCCTATATGCTCACGACAAGGGCTACAAATTGGTTAAAGTATAAAAAATATATCAGTGCGCATATAGACCTCGATCCAAATTTAGATACGCCGACCGATATTGAAAACTCCATAGCCGCTCTTGAATCTACACTTAGAGCAGCCGCTAGCATTTCCACACCCCAGAAAGGTTATGTGCAAAATAAAAAATATAATTTAACCAATAGGAAAATTGAAATGCTTGTCTTGGAAAAACGACGCCTACGACGGATATGGTAGACTCATAGATCACCAGCATCAAAACAACTGCTCAAGGCGGCCACACATGCACTGACGAGAGCCCTCAAGAACGAGGAACAGTACGCACAGTACCGGTACATCCAAAAGCTCTCACCGACTAGCACAAAGCACTCGTTATGGAAAGCACACCACAAGCTAAATGCGCCAATAGAGACTGAAATGCCAGTACGGGATCACAATGGCAAATGGGCTCGGAGTGACGCAGAAAAAGCAAACACCTTTGCTTCTCATCTAAAAAATGTTTTTAGGCCAAACCCCGCAACTAATAATTTTCAACTTCCACCCGTACCCAATGTGTCAAAATTTGAGCCGCTGAAATTTGTACCTGAAGAAATTTCAAAATTAATTAAGGATCAACTGCAACCAAATAAGGCCCCAGGGCACGACTTAATAACCCCAAAAATGATTATTGAGCTACCAAATTGTGCTGTACTTTGCATCTGTATGCTATTTAACGCAATCACTAAACATTGTCATTTCCCTCACCAATGGAAAAAGTCGACTATTGTGATGATACCAAAGCCCGGAAAGGACAAAACGCAGCCATCTTCATATAGACCCATCAGCCTGCTACCGTGTATGTCGAAATTATTCGAAAAACTTCTTATGCTGCGCATCTCCCCACATCTGCAAGCCCGCAATATAATACCACTTCACCAATTTGGCTTCAGGGAAAAACATGGAACAATCGAGCAGGTAAATCGCATAACAACCGAAATCCGAACAGCTTTTGAAAAGAGGGAATATTGCGCTGCAATATTTCTTGACGTCGCCCAGGCATTTGACCGCGTCTGGCTAGATGGTCTTATGTATAAAATACAAATGCTACTCCCACAAAGCACACACAAACTGCTTAAGTCATACCTTTATAATCGAAAGTTTGCAGTTCGATGTAACACCACCATTTCTGAAGCCCATGCAATCGAAGCTGGAGTGCCACAAGGCAGTGTCCTTGGCCCGATGTTGTATGTCTTATACACCGCGGATATTCCTACAAACGACCGCCTGATAATGTCCACTTTTGCCGATGACACTGCCATAATCAGTCGCTCCAAGTGTCCTCTACAAGCAACTGTGCTCCTAGGCAATCATATGGAAGCTGTTGCCAATTGGCTCGCAAACTGGCGAACAAAGGTTAACGAGCAAAAATGTAAGCAAGTTACATTTACACTGAATAAGAGTAACTGTCCGCCCTTGACTTTAAACAACGTACAAATACCACAAAGCAATCATGTCACTTACCTAGGGGTCCACCTGGACAGGCGACTTACTTGGCGAAACCACATAGTGGCTAAAAGGACTCATCTCAAGCTGAAGGCTAATTCTCTCCACTGGATTATTAACTCTCGCTCACCCCTGAGTCTGGAGTATAAAGTGCTTATTTACAATACAGTTTTAAAACCGATATGGACCTATGGATGTGAGTTATGGGGAAACGCGAGCAGCAGCAACATCGAAATCCTTCGTCGTGCGCAATCTAAAATCCTTCGAACAATCACCGGAGCACCTTGGTATATGCGAAATGAGAACATTCACCGCGACTTGAGAATACCAGAAGTACGAACCGAAATAGAACAATGGAAGACGAAATATGTATCGAAGCTTTTAGCGCACCCAAATCATTTAGCAAGATCTTTATTGCGTGTCAACAGGACCTCAAGACTACGTAGGAATGACTTACCAGCCCAGTCGTAATCTTTTCTTAGGGCCAGTTAAGAAAATACTCATCCCAACTAGGGGATGTAAATTAAGTGAATAGATTAAGATTCGAAAACTTATTGTTAGGCTCTTAGGCAGGGCAGATTCAATAAATAAAAACAAAATTTAAAAAAAAAAAAAAAAAAAATGTATGTATATAAATACATATGTACATACATACACAAGTATATTTGAATGAACGCCAACTTGCAGCAGAATCAACAGTCAACAGAAGTAGCGCAAAAATTTGCCGTTTGTGCGCTTGCATTTTACCACTTCCTTCCTATGTACATACGTATATGTATATATGTAAATGTTGTTCTCATTTTCAATATATCGCTCGTTTAATAATATTGAGATGTAACTCAAAATTTACGTTTTTGAAGATTTCATTATGCATATTAATAGGCTTGATAAGTAGAATATGTTCAGTCTAACAGATAATCAAACTTCCCAAATATGGCGCAGATATGTGTCTTTCCATCTGTCCTTTTGTATACCAACTGTATGAACTGATAAAACTTTGATTGTGTTTTCTCACAAAATTTAAGTTTTGAAATACTTCGTTATATTATTAAACATGCGATATATGTATATATGTGCAACACTACAATCTAAAACAAATTTTAAGCAAACTAAAAGAAAGCTTAGAAAATTTAATGAATCCGCTATTCATACAAGAACAAAATCAACCCTCTTATTTTAAGAACTACCACCACCAACTGGCTCTCATTTCCGACCTTCCTCTTTCATCCCTTGCTACTGACATGGCCTTTGCGGCAGACATTGTGACTACGAATTTCTGTATGTAAATTTATGCTGAAGTAATTAATCATAGTCGCACATACTCTGGGGCATAGAAATAGTTAGCGTTGGGGAGAGTGGGACATTGCACAACATTTACCCGTATTTCTATTTAAGCTTGCAAATATGTACAAGTATATGTAATTCCTCGCGTATCATTTCGAATATACACCGTTGAGTATACATTATAAGAATGTATAAACATATGCATATAGATGAATTACTTCTCAGCGGTTACAGACCTAATTCCAGAAATTTTGGGTATTATTGTTTTTATTTCAGAAAGAAATAACCACATAGGTTAGGTTAATTAGCAGTCACAGAAGTAAGGGACTCACTTAGGCAATTAAGAGATTGTCTTTGNATTCCCAGCCGCCATTATCTAACAATCGTCAGCATGATGACTACCTGAACTTCACCGATAGTGATAGCAAGGGGGGTACAGGTTGTTGGCAGTTTGTGCAGCCTTCTGATCACTCGACGCTTGGATTTGTCCGCCGGAGGATGCAGTATGAATTTCCGTCTAAAATAGCTCACGAATCGCTCCGGGTCCGATGAAGCATGGACGCTTACTCACACCAGAGGCGAAGTTAAAAGTCTTCAGATGCTCTTCCCACATTTTCTGCTTATGTACGTTCACAAGCTGCCGTATCTCCGTGTTGTACGAAGACGGTACGAAGCGAGCTACAGCAGCAGTAACAACTCTGCGGATCTTATGTTCACCATGGTGGACGTCGGTTAGTGTGGGAAGCGCAGCGAAGGTGCTCTCAGGAAATTCCGCGAAGCCTTTCCAATCAGCTTTATAAAAGTGATATAGGTTCGGTGTTCCGCGGAAGAAAAGTCGGTTGGTATATCTATCGAGATGACTATGGGCAGATGGTCTAATGCAAAAGTCAGCATAGGGCGTGTTGTTATGTGGGGTGTGAGGGATGTATGTTGCCTTGCCGCTGTATGCGCCGCTGTGGAGGATGCCGCCCTGTGGTGATAGCGGGTGCCGTTGTAATTGAGGTTTGCGGCCGAGCAGTGCAACGGGCTCTCGAAGTTCCTCCTCCAATCTCGCGTGGTGCGCAGACCTCAACATGCCCTAAAATGATACCAGCCAAGGCAGGTGTTGCACTTGACTGATGTCACGTACGGAATATCCTTGTCTGACATACCGTGCAGATTGTGGGAGAAACCAGGAGTTGTTGGTGGCGGCGGTGGTGATGCGGTTGTTTCTGTTGTGTGGTCTGTCGTGGTTGTGTTGTGGTGCTGTGGTGTTTGTGTTGAGCTGCTTAGGTTAACCGTGGAGGCTGCTCTGTTTGAGCAGCAGGGCGCCACAAGTGATGTGGTCCACTGCCGATGAGTCCGTAGGCCAGAGCAGACTCTGAGGTGACTCCACCCGTCGCAAGCATTGCACTTGACTGAGGTGGAGTTGTGGTGGTCTCTGGCATATACAGCAGGTGTAAGTTTCTGGCCCTGGGTTTGACTCGATGCCAGCCCTGAGCAAAAAAATACGTAGAAAATGTATCCCTATGGACGAACAACTTCTGAGATACTTCGCCGACCTAAACGGGGTGAGATCGCCGAAACAACAGCCCTTGGTCGGGTAAAACCCGAGTTGTTCCGGTGCGTAGAACCGGCCGTCGTGGGAATGCAAAATGCTTCAGATGATGACGTTTGGTTGGTATCTGTTTCTTAAGCAGCGAAAAAACTTGAATTTTTTTAGTACAAAAAATTTGTTAAAATCTGGTTTTCTTGGCATAAATTCTTATTTTAGTTTTTAGAGACATTTACGTGGGGAACATAAATATTTTCCCTGAGAATACCGTAGTAAAATTTTTCGAAGAATACTTCTCTACAACATTTTAATCCTCTCACGAGCTTCAAAATTGGCTCTTTGAGATCTTTCTTGAAATAAAGGTAAAAAAACGCTTTAGGGCGGGCTGATGGGTTAAAACGTTCTATTAAGTTATTTCCCATGAAATTTTACTGTATGTGTCATAACCTTTAATTCCGCTCAGACATTTATTTTTTCCACTTATTGGAAACTACTTAGGCCGGAGCATGAAAACTTTGGTAGACTTTTGCAAAGCCATCGATTGTTTTATTACTGGATTGGTATACTTTCAGAAAATGTTAAACATAGTCCGAGCTGGTTTCGGCTATCGCACAGTGTAAAATGCATATCAATTGTCCTTACCTGAGTAAGGAGTCAAAATCCATGTTTACAACCAAAAATTTTCACAATCAATATTTACAACAACAGTGACGGATACAGAGCTTTGGTTAACAGAGCGATTGGTGTCAACTTGTCAAATTAGGTTAAATTAATTAGACATCTAAAACGATTCACCTATGAGGGACCTAAAGTTTGAGATATCATGGCTCGGTTTGAATTTTTAAATTTGGCACTAGTTCCTTACTAAAAGTTACCTTCGCCAGATAAATCTTTCCTGGCAGGGCTTATATGTAAGTATTGCATTGTATGTACAAGTGGCAAGTGGTCAATATTGTTTACGGCTGCAGTCACAGTGGTGGTAGTACAGTAGCTATGTTGTTATTGTTGCTCTTATTGTTGCTACTGTGGCTGTGCGACAGCTGGACAACTCATCCGATTGCTATGCGGCGAATGCACATTGAAATAATCTCTTGTCTTATGGTTGTTGTTGTTTTTAGAGCTGTTAGTGGGGTTGGCATAGTAAGAGGGATGATGTAGCGCCACGGAGTGAGCGGTCGCTATGCAGCAGCATTAGCTTTAGCGAGTGTATTTTGGGCGTATGGGAAGCACCATAGCAACCCTGCAGCAAAATTTAGAGACAGTCTGGAAAGCGCTAGTACCGAACTATATGTTTCAGAACTATCTCTGAAGTAGTGCAAAACGGCTGCAGAGCGGGGCAGTTGAAAGTTGCGCTGTAAGTATAAAAATTCTCACTTCTCGTACAATATGAAAGTAGCTGAGCGAGTAGACCTCCGACTCAAGCATCGTCGGTCGCGAGTTGTGAGTTTTCAGATTTAATTAATTTAAATTGTTGCATGCCGCTTACAATAAATATTATTGTTTTTTTAATAAGTAACAAACCAGGAATCTGTAAAAGAGAAGAAAAAAGGGAAATAATATCCAAAAATCTAATCTTCGAAACGTTTCCTTATAAAAAAAAACTGTCCAAAACGGAACCGGTTAAAAACTAAGTGCAAAGTAATGCACTAGGCGACAATTGCCACCGCCAATAACATCGCCGTGNCAAACCAGGAATCTGTAAAAGAGAAGAAAAAAGGGAAATAATATCCAAAAATCTAATCTTCGAAACGTTTCCTTATAAAAAAAAAACTGTCCAAAACGGAACCGGTTAAAAACTAAGTGCAAAGTAATGCACTAGGCGACAATTGCCACCGCCAATAACATCGCCGTCTAAGACTAGACAGTTGAATTGCTTGGGTATTGAGCTAGAACTAGTACTGCCGGCAAATGGTCTAGTTCCGCGCTAGTTCTGAGCTAGTCAGATTTTCTGCAGGGAACTCTAGCGCATAGACATACACATACAGATTTAAACGCGTTCCAGCACATTCTCGTGTAATTGTCGCGTTGATGTGAATGTGGGTTGTCTGTTTGGTTTGTGTGCATCGCCGGCAGAGCCAGTGCGCATGTGGCATGGTTGAAAGCAAAAGCAAAATGGCAATATGGCTTTTTGGAGCGAAAATAAATCATAGCAGAGGCGACACCATGTTAAATTGGAACTTTTCCCTTATACTCAGCCCGCCGTAGCAACTTTCATGCTGCACATTCACCTCATTGAAGACANTCATAGCAGAGGCGACACCATGTTAAATTGGAACTTTTCCCTTATACTCAACCCGCCGTAGCAACTTTCATGCTGCACATTCACCTCATTGAAGACAAATACATATGTATATGTTTATGTATGTACATATGTATGTAAAATTTTATATATGTACGTGCATTTCATACATACATATGCATATTTCTACTTGCAGACTAAATTTAAATTCAGACNGCGGCTATATGAGTTAGGGCCTTTCTATATTAAGGTAACGATATGTATATGTTTATGTATGTACATATGTATGTAAAATTTTATATATGTACGTGCATTTCATACATACATATGCACATTTCTACTTGCAGACTAAATTTAAATTCAGACGCGACGCATTAAACTGCGCTCAGTTGCCAGTTTTGTTGCACTTTAAAAGCAAAACATGAAAAATTGTCTTTTGAGTAAAGCCAGACGCTGAAAACGTAACGAAAATGCCACTGATGGGGAAAGATGTGTATTCCTTTGCTGCAATTTTGCAACACATTAATTAATTTTTAATTTCGTCATGCCAGTTGCCGCCACTTGATTTGTTTTCATGCATCTTTGGGTTGTTGACTTGCCTATTATTAGACACTGACGTTTGAGCAGCAAAAAAATTATTTTGCTTAATTAAAAATATTTAAGGTAACTCAGGACAATATATCATTAGCTACATTTCCCATGACAAAAAATCTATGCAGAGTAAATCCTCGATACAAGTTTCCTTTAACTTTATAATGCCACCCGGTTCTGGCTAGATTATATTGATTTTTAAAACAAATATTTAGTAAGTATGTAAATGATTTTGTTCGGATTGCTATTGAATATTTCTATAGTACTTATTTATTTAAGTAATTTTTTTTTTTAATAATTTCGAGTGTTTACATACATATGTTTGCATGAAAAAATTAGAAATAACATTTCTATACTGCTTCGTCTTTATAAGAAAAAACTGTGTTCAATATTTCTTCGTTCGATAGTTCTATATCTCTGTGGATGTTAAGTAAACCTAAACGATTTAATCCTAGTTCTCCAGTTTTATTGAACCCCCAAAACCTCTACCTGCGTTCGCCCCTGAATCCGAAATTACACGAGATGATAATGATGTTTAAATCATTGATCGGGAGAACGTTGCTATTCAATCAGACCAAAAATTTCAGCAATGAGCTGACATATTTTCAAAAGCAAAAGNCTACCTGCGTTCGCCCCTGAATCCGAAATTACACGAGATGATAATGATGTGGAAATCATTGATCGGGAGAACGTTGCTATTCAATCAGACCAAAAATTTCAGCAATGAGCTGACATATTTTCAAAAGCAAAAACTGAAGAAAAAATGTGTTCTGATCAACACCAATTGAATTGATATCATAACTGTCATCTTATGTACATATGCATAAATATATATTTTGAATAAATTGTTTAAAATAAGATAGAAATTAAAACAAAGGCAGAGTAAAACCATAATAAAAATGATATTTTGGCGCTCACACTTTTGCTAAGTGCTTGGCAGAGCTTCTCTCCCAACTTCTGTGCGCCTCCATATTGTTACACCCATCGGCGTAGCCAGAATGGGGGCTCGACCCTATTAAGCTGGCGTTTCAGGGTACTATTTTATATATATATAAGGAAAATTTGAAAGTTAGGGGGGGGGGGA
>NW_016159144.1:45194-52553 GCF_001687245.7 Rhagoletis zephyria
GGGTGGCTCGAGCACCCCTGCCCCTACCTGGCTACGCCCATGGTTACACCTACTGTTTAATGCTGCCTCCGAAAGGCAAATGGATTTTATGAGAACCTTTTTCATGACAGAAATACACTTGGAGGTTGCTTGGGCCAGGGATCAAACCCACGTCATTCAGAATGGTAGCTCACACATCTAACCACTCAGCTATAGTGGCCTACGAAAACCGAACACTAAAAACNACCTGGCTACGCCCATGGTTACACCTACTGTTTAATGCTGCCTCCGAAAGGCAAATGGATTTTATGAGAAGCTTTTTCATGACAGAAATACACTTGGAGGTTGCTTGGGCCAGGGATCAAACCCACGTCATTCAGAATGGTAGCTCACATATCTAACCACTCAGCTATAGTGGCCTACGAAAACCGAACACTAAAAAAAATGTGATATAATATTTTTCAATTTGTTAACAGAAAAAAAACTAAGAAATTTGATTCAAGCTGAACATTGCTGAGTACACACGAGGCAACATAATAGGCCTCATGCATACAAAATGAGTTTAAGCTCAGACTGGAGTTTCAGTACGAATTCTTGAACCTGAATCCACTTCAGCAATGCAAAAGTTGAGTCTGAGGTTAAGCTCACTTTTTATGCATTAGGCCCAATATATCAAGCGAAGGTTGCGGCAACACCGTTTATTTAAGAAACTAGACTATACTTGAAGCAACATGATTTGGTTGCTTCAAGGGTCGCCACGTGTGCAGTCAGCTGAGTGTGCTATTATTTCTTGGGTTTCAAGAGATCATACGTTCAATTGCCAGCTGACTTATTATATAATTTTTGATTTCTGGTTGGCCGTATGTGAAGTTCAGAACCACAGAGTGTCCAAACGAAAATGTTTCTAAGAAAAAGTATATTAAACGTAAACATAATAACAAAGGGCAAACAATTATTTATGTCTTTGTTTAAAAGAAACACAATATATAATGTATATAAAAACTTTTTTTCTTTATGCTACTAAATACACATACGCGGCCTTCTGCATAACTGTATTTTATAATTAATCACTTATACTTATCAACTTAGCAAAATATATCTGCATTTCTATAAATTTTATATGAAGGTCTGGCCTGACCACGGGTGTATCTAGGGTGGCCAACCGTAGGTACTATAATATATAGTATTGTACTATTTTTTTTTGGTCTGCGTACTATATACTGATGGCAAAAATACAATATGCAAAAATACTATATTTCTCCAATTATAAGCATATAAATATATTTCAGTAATTTGCAAGAAAAAATGTGTATTAACATAAATGACCTTTATATGAACGATATTAAAAAAATATTTTTTTTTTTTAATAAAAGGCCATAGTCAGTTTATTAATATAAGTACAGACCAAAAATGACGATAACCCAAAATGACGATTTTATTCCGGAACGTTTCAGTTATATATCTTGTTAAAACTAATATATGCATTTGACTATAGCCTCGATGTATACCAAAAGTATTGCCTGCTGAAAATTAAAGAGTATTTAAGCAACCAAATACTTACTAAATATGTAACTTCCGATGGCGTCCAAAAATTTTCCCTAACCAAACGAACAATGTCGCCCTCTTCCGTGCAAACATTCGCTACAATGCCATGTGGTGTTCGGTTGACAGGCGGAAAAACTAATTTTTGTAATTAAAAAATCATATAAATGGCCTGCAACATCAAAATCTCTGTTTTCACTTCGTTTTGCATTAGCACGATTTTTACCAAACATGCGCTATCAAATACACACAAATTCACATTCGCGCACACACTGATTCGAACCATAGAAAGTCGCTTATATCACTTCTCCACTCATAATATACCTTTTTGTAATTCAAATAGGGTTAAAATTACAATGTTGCATGGTTGAACACCGTTGCGAGTTTATTGCGCCACCNTTTGCATTAGCACGATTTTTACCAAACATGCGCTATCAAATACACACAAATTCACATTCGCGCACACACTGATTCGAACCATAGAAAGTCGCTTATATCACTTCTCCACTCATAATATACCTTTTTGTAATTCAAATAGGGTTAAAATTACAATGTTGCATGGTTGAACACCGTTGCCACTTGATCCAACCTGCACAGCACGGCTCTCATGTACTATATGTATGTATGTATGTACATATGCGTGAATGTAGTATATCCGCACACTCACGCAAGCAGTTGGGCAAACGCTAAACATAGCGTCTGAAGGACAACCAGGAGCAACTGTCTTCATTTCCTTTCGCATTGGTATGGCTGACAAGTTGTTGTTCTTGTTGCTATTTTATAATAAATGAGCTTGGAGGGTTAAAGGCGTATTCTTGTCTAGTAAATTAGTAGAATACACGCAGACCAGCTTGTGGGCCAGGAGTGACAATGCCGAGCCCACAAATTGGCAGCCATATATACTGTATAAACATTAATATATTTATGTATATTTGTATGTACATATGTATGTTAGTAGGATGTGTAGGAAAGGGGTATATCCCTAATATGAGAATAAGAATGGCAAGGGTAAGAATGAGATTCGGAGCTAATGGAGTTTCTGTGCTACGAAACTGATTGAGTTTCTTATGTGACATTTGTGTCCGCTAATGCAAAGCCAGAAAAGATGCAAGGAAGTGGGGATATGTTGTCAGAATTTAGCTAAAGCTATTGCACATTGGTAAGTGTTTGCAGAGCCTGGAACTATATTCATATGTACCAATGTGTATAATGATTTTCGGTGTAAACCTTTACGGTTGAATGTTTTAGATGCCAAGGTCATTTAAAATTCAAAGCAACAATTCACGCGTACATTACGTTATATTACCGAATGTTCTTACGAATCCTTATAAACGTTAGCATTGGTAACGTTCCCAGGACTGCCGGTTCTATGTACCGGAATAAATCGTGTTTTACTCGACCAAGGGCTATTGTTTCGAGCAAGATCTACTCCACATTCTTGTGCTCATGGCTCACATCGAGTCAAACCCTGACCCAGAAACCTACACCTGCTGCAACAGGTGTAGTCACCTCCGTACATGCTCAGGTATCAGAACTCATCGGCAGTGGACCATGGCTTTTGTGGCCCCATACGGCATAAACAGAACCTGTACAACATAACACAAATACGACCACCACGTAACATAACACAACCATAGACAGAAACACCAAAGACACAACCGCACCCCCACACGCCGCAGCCAGCAACTTCTAGTTCCTCATATAATCTGCTCGGTGTGTCGGTAATGTGACATCAGCCAAATGCAATACCTGCCTTGCCTGGTGCCACTTTAGGGCATGTTGAATTGCACGGGATACAATGNGAGTTTCTTATGTGACATTTGTGTCCGCTAATGCAAAGCCAGAAAAGATGCAAGGAAGTGGGGATATGTTGTCAGAATTTAGCTAAAGCTATTGCACATTGGTAAGTGTTTGCAGAGCCTGGAACTATATTCATATGTACCAATGTGTATAATGATTTTCGGTGCAAACCTTTACGGTTGAATGTTTTAGATGCCAAGGTCATTTAAAATTCAAAGCAACAATTCACGCGTACATTACGTTATATTACCGAATGTTCTTACGAATCCTTATAAACGTTAGCATTGGTAACGTTCCCAGGA
The DNA here is from genome assembly GCF_001687245.7 of Rhagoletis zephyria. Classification (NCBI taxonomy): domain Eukaryota; kingdom Metazoa; phylum Arthropoda; class Insecta; order Diptera; family Tephritidae; genus Rhagoletis; species Rhagoletis zephyria. The sequence goes on from NW_016159144.1 coordinate 48,818, forward strand.
CTGCCGGTTCTATGTACCGGAATAAATCGTGTTTTACTCGACCAAGGGCTATTGTTTCGAGCAAGATCTACTCCACATTCTTGTGCTCATGGCTCACATCGAGTCAAACCCTGACCCAGAAACCTACACCTGCTGCAACAGGTGTAGTCACCTTCGTACATGCTCAGGTATCAGAACTCATCGGCAGTGGACCATGGCTTTTGTGGCCCCATACGGCATAAACAGAACCTGTACAACATAACACAAATACGACCACCACGTAACATAACACAACCATAGACAGAAACACCAAAGACACAACCGCACCCCCACACGCCGCAGCCAGCAACTTCTAGTTCCTCATATAATCTGCTCGGTGTGTCGGTAATGTGACATCATCCAAATGCAATACCTGCCTTGCCTGGTGCCACTTTAGGGCATGTTGAATTGCGCCGGATACAATGTGCATCGTCCAAATCGTGATTCAGATAATAGCGCTAGCTTAGCGTTCATCAGGGAATTTATATCCGTTTAGGTGATATCAATCTGTAATAGGTGGGCTGCTCAGAGGTGAAAACCGTATGGTAGTTGGTAACTACAATGAACACCACGATCTAGGGGAGTACTTCAGCAGCTCGACTGACACAAAAATTGTAGGCGATGGTCTGAAAACAGCCTAACGTGACGACCTATGCTTACGCATAGCGCAAAGCCTCTATGAAGTGCAGAACCAAATCAAACGACGAAGAAAATTGAATCAAGTTGAATGTTTGAAGACACATTTATAAAGCGGCTGTAACTAAGTGCGCAGGGATGCTGTTGTTATTTGATAACATTCAGAAGATGCGGGATCAAATACCGTGAGAGGCAACATGTTAAAATGATAATACAAATTTTTGTTTTGTATCTCCGAATTATCAAAGAGCATCTGTGAAGTGCAGAACATAAACGTATTCAAATGAAAAATTACCACCAAAAATTTGGTTAATGTAAACAAAATTGTGGTTAATATTACCAAATCATTGTTGAAAATATCAACCAAGGCATTGTTAATATTAACCAAAAATCACGGTGATTCCTTTACAAGTTTGAATTTGGTAATATTACCCAACTTTTGGTAGATTTTTTTCTCAGAGCAAATCAACTTTAGCAAAGCTGATTGGATCGGCTTCGTTGAATTTACTGAAAGCACCTTCTCTGCTCTTTCCAAGCCAACCGACGTTCACGGAGGTGAGNTAACCAAAAATCACGTTGATTCCTTTACAAGTTTGAATTTGGTAATATTACCCAACTTTTGGTAGATTTTTTTCTCAGAGTAAATCAACTTTAGCAAAGCTGATTGGATCGGCTTCGTTGAATTTACTGAAAGCACCTTCTCTGCTCTTTCCAAGCCAACCGGCGTTCACGGAGGTGATCGGAAGTTCCGCAGGGTTTTCACAGCAGCTGCAACCCGCTTCATAACTTTTTTCGGCTGCCCTAGCCGATGATCGTGACAACCTTCGTCAAGCCGATCCCGAAAATCCCTGCTTTAAGGATCTCAACACGGAGATGCGGCAACTCGTAAGCGTGCATACATAGGCATAGGCTGTGAGCAAGCACCTAATCAGATTAAATGTAGATGAGCCCAACGGGTGCCTGGCATGCGGAGAGACACCCTACGACTCGAAACAACTCTTCGCATGCCCCCTAAACCCCCCCTCTGTCGCTATGGATAAACCCAATCGAAGTTGCCCGCTTCCTATTCTTCAATTCTCATCCCTTGAATGCCTGAACACCGTTCCGGATATTGCAGCAGGATAAATTCTTACTTGTTTGGAATCTGTAGGTCCGATATGTGAATATATCTCCAACGGTATTAATCATCTCATCTAATTCTCCCTTTTCTAAGAAAAGCAGTTGACCTGTAATGTTCGAAGTTTTAAGAATATATGTACGTGCGTTCATGGTCTTACTCATACTTAGGAGCAAGCATGCGCAGAATTCAACTCTCCTTGGCTTGATGTGCAGAGCTGGGGAGAAGAAGTGTGATTTATAAGTCAGCATGCACATGCGCACATTAAATACGTTGCATTACTTAAAAATATTAATTTCTATGTTAGGTACGTTGATGGGCTTATGAATATGTATCCTAATTCTGTGGAACTTTTAAAATCATTTTTTCAGTGTACATTAGACTGGGTCGGTCCCCATACAAAAAAAAAAAGTTGCTAATGTCCGCCCCTAAATTTAAAGATTATGTTGAGAGGGTTCTGGAAAAATTTTTTTTTTTTTTTTTTAACCCTCCGAAATACAGCCGAAATGGTTTTTTCGTTGTAACTTGGTTATTTGGCGGCCGATTTTTAAAATTGATATGTCATTATTTTTGTCTGAGAAGCTTCACTTTTCGTTCTTATGTCTTTTTAAGCTTTGAAGTCGCGTTCGCATGATAAGGGCAGAAACAAAATTTTACCCCCCCTAAAGCTATATTTTTTTCCTTACCAAACGAAAGTACTTAAAAATTCAAGAAAATGTTGCCTTCAAACTATATTACTAAAATAATAACACAAAAGTTATTTCACTTACAATATTTATTGCTACTTAAGCAAATTTTGGCGCGAATCAAGGCTTTTATATTGGTCTCGGCTTTCTAATTTTGCAAAAATGTGGCCCAGGCGCTTTTCATCAGTGACAGCACTTGCAGACTCACTAACAACACGCACAAACCGTTCGGTATTCTGGGAATGACAGAGGAACTCTAAAAAAAAATGATTTAAAAGTACTATAAGACCCGTGAAGTTTTTAGTTTGAAGATATTTACCTGGGATATTTATCACTTCATTTTCCGAAAATTGAAACATTGTAAGTTCACTATCTGGGTAGAACTGCACACAAGGGGGTTCCGTAATCTTAAACTGACTCCAATCGATCATGCTGACATACGACTTACTTTCAAAGTTTATTACGCCACGCTTTGGGACCTTGAACACGCGAAGCATTATATTCATAAGGATGTTTTTTTACATTGTAATAACTTTGAAGGAGGCTTTCAATGTTTCTCCGGAGCGTAGTTCTTGTAACTATAGGGATGTTTGCCTGCTGCCACAACTTTGAAATTGTGTTCATAACTATTGGCAAATATTCATTGAGACTTCGATTTTTTGGAACACTTGCAGAGCCGTAATATTTAAGGAACAAAAAATATTCAATAACACCACGTTTCGTAGGTAACATTTTAATATCAATATCGCGCTTAACGAAAGCCATTTTTAAATTGCACACACTGTTAAGTCACTTTTTAATTTTATTTCACCAGCACAATTTATGGTATTAATTATAAATTATTATTATCAATACGAAACAACAGGTTTGACTCACTTATTTACTTTGACTTCCACAATTTATAAAATTTATTGGCATGATTAAATTACAAGAGGTTAGCTCGCTATTGACAGCGTCAGTTTTGCACTCCCCGGGTTGCTGATGCGACGAAAACAAAGAGTATGAATTTGGGAAAAATCGTAGCAAAAATGTACCTAAATTGGTACGAAAGCAGTGAGATTAAATTTCCAACTAAGAAAACTGTTGGAGGAATTTGTGGGGGCGAATTTTGTTAGCTGACCTAACCATGGGTAAACGACTTCATAGCTTAAAAGGAAATGTGATGACATGTTAATTTTAAAAATCGGCCGTCAAATACCCAACTTTCAACGAAAAAACCTTTTCGGCTGTATTTCGAAGGGTTAAAAAAAAAATAAAATAAAAATTTCGAAATCCTCTC
>NW_016159144.1:52578-59624 GCF_001687245.7 Rhagoletis zephyria
TTAAAACGGCAACACTGGTTGTTACACAAATGGACGGACCAAGCTTTTTCAAGACGGAAATACTGTTTGAGGCTTCCGATTGCCATCCCAGGGGTGACTGCTGTGAAACCCTTGTTCTGCAATTTTTTCAGAGATGTTGCTTTAACCAGGGATTGACCCTGGTCCTACGGGTTAGTAGTAGCACCTATAACCGCTCGTATACAGCCGCTTGCATACATACATCTGTACATATTCGTAATAGTAGAAAATATCCATATGCCTGTTCTTCTAGTTATGTTCAATTTAAAAACGATTTATATATAAATATATATGTAGATGTAAACATACATACATATGTATGTTTTTAAGGTTTATTGAAAAAGCCTAATGCGTCGTTCATGTTGTAAAGTACCGTAATGAGATTTAAAAAAAAATGCGATGCCATTTTTCCAGGCTAAAACTTATTAAAATTAAAACTAATTAAAACATATTCTCAAGTAGCACACTGGTGTATAAATTGGTGTACATTATGGATTTTGGTACAAATCTGATTATATTGAATAAAAAAGAATATTTTGGTGTATTTGTTATTCTACCAGTATTTATTTCAAATCAAAATTCTACCTTTAACGTTTTGGTACTATTTATTCATTGAGATTAGTACGAAAACTACACCAGCTCCTAAAATGCACCACTTTTTTCATTTGGTTCACAAATAGCTCAACGTTAACAAATGTCATTGAAATTATTCAGCCGACATTCTTTCAGTAATTGACAGTGGGCCAAAGAATTCACCAAAAAATTCATATTGAATACACCTCACAGTAGCTTTGTTTCTTTACAGATAGGCTCATTTAAACTAGGTAGTGTTACCCGTATATAAGTAAAAAATTACACTAACTACAAAAGGAAAACATAATTTTGACGTTATTCTCTCCACGGTGAAAAATTCAGCTGTCGTCCCAACACAAGAGAGTTTAAGCACAATTACTTTTACTTGTTTCTTTTCACATATGTTGGTATTTTTTTAATAAAAATGGGCGAGTTATTAAATATTGACAGTTTTGCAAACGTAAGTAGTTGTGAATAATTTCGAAACATAAAAGCGATTAAAAAAATCGCATCAAATATTTTCAGTTGTCAAAAGCATCGGTCAGGTGTTTACTTGCTAGTTTCTGCTAGTTTTCGTTTCTTAACTACACAGATATTATACATACTACAAGTAGAGCTGCTGTCAGCGTTGCAGTTTTGGCCAAATTGGTGGTTTCATTTTCCACCGATAGGTAAAAAGAAGATACAAATATTCTGGATTCGATCGAAATTGGTTTTTCATCGATTTGTATTTCTTATTCCAAGTTTTAAGTTTGCAATTCTACCGAAATTTAGAAGTTCTAATAGACAATAAATCGTATTCGAAATGTCAAAAATGCATTGCACTGTTGTTGCGTAATGTTCGTTTTTTAGAACATTTTTAAAAATTGTAAACAAATCTTGTCGAATGGCGATAAAAAAATGGTGATGTGAAAGTAGAAAAGCATACTGAAAGCGTGCTAAAACAGCCTAAAACTCGTAACGAAATATTAAGATTATGTTGCTGACATTTCGTAATTTTATTGCACCACGGTTAAATGAAAACAAGTTAATAAAAAAAAAAAATTGCGTGATCACAATAAATTTTTTTTTTTGTTATCAAATATAAAATGTTTATATCGACTGTATTTTTTTACATTTAGACATAAAATAATTGATATAATTGGATATAATCTCAAAGATTCATATTTTTTTATAAAGTAAAATATCAAACGAAATAAAATATCAATATCTGATGATTAAAAAAATTTGGTAGTTTGGAAATTAACTTGGTAGGGTTTTTCGTTCTTAAAAATATTGGTAACACTGGTTGGTATGTTTAAAACAACGGTGGTGTAATATGCATCAATAAGGCGCGCCCTACACGCTTAAAGTTTGCTTGTGTACTAATGATTCAACATCGTGCCTCTACAAATGCAGCTATAAGTTGCATAGCAAATACGCGTACGAAGAACAGCGAGAATTTTTTCTACATAACATAGGCGAACGCAGATTTGTTTTCTTCTTTTCGTACGCAAACGTTAACAAAACATAGAAATGTTGAAATGTATACGTTTGCGTTTGCATTCGAATAAGGAACGTGTAGTAGGAGTTTAAACTTCGTCTTGTTCATTTGAGAACAAACATTTTTTGTACCAAATTCTCAAATTGAATTATATCTAGGGCAAAATAAATACACCGTTATTTTGGCTTAATAAATTTTTTTGTACAAAACTCACGAATCAGTGTAAGTTTTCTACGATGACCATATATTCAAAGTATTATAAAGGTAAGGCTAAGTTCACAACCTAGAGCAGTAGCGTTGCGCGATTCAATGGAAATCGCACTATCACAAGAAACTTCTTTGCCAGCATAATCGCTAGCGATTAAAAAGTAGCTAGTGTTTAAAGTGTAGCAAAATCATACACGGCTATTTGTTTATAATAGGGGAGTTCACGATGAGTAGCATTTTAGATAAAGATTATGTTACCTCGTTTTTAAATAGGAACTCACATTCATATATATTCGCGATTTTCATGCATGCATATTACGAAGAGGAATGCTGAGATTTATAAAAAGAATTAAAAGTTGTGCAGATTAAAAAAGAGCTTCGAAGCAAGAAAACTTGTATACCGCTGGCATAATATATATACCGAAAGTCAGTAAAAAAAAAAAACGGTAGGTGTAAATAATACACGAAAAAACGGTATAACCAGTAATGCCATTCCCATTTTGGTTATTTTTTTAATGTACTGTAGTTCTTATTTTTTGTATACATACAATAAATAAATCTTTGAAAAATAGTATTAGCAAATTCATTCATTCTGCTCAATATGGTTATTTAAATAAAGTTATTACTACTAAAATGGCAACTCAAGATTCGACTTATTCCGATAATAATCATGTGTTTACATATGCAAAAGAACATGAAAAAGTCGAGGGTGCAACTATCGGTTCGTGTCTTTAATAAATCGTGGTGAATTAATCGCCAAGTTTTTGAAACGGCCGGCAGTTACACCATCGCTATGTTCTTTGCACACACCTACATAGTGTGTACCTGAAATGACATTTGAATAATACGAGTCATTAAAAAACCGCGAAAAATTATTAGAATTCCACGCAAAATTGGTTTTCAAGTTAATTTATACGGGCTCATTGCTAATGGATAAGTGAGCAAACATAACAATTTTGGTTTTATTTTGCATAATATGTATTTCCAAAAAACTTTTAAATTAGGTTCGTTATAAGACATAGGCCAGCTACACCTGTCAAGGTTGAGGAGAGTAGCAGCAGCAGTGGCAGCCCCTGCAGTGAAATCAAGTGAGACTATTTGGAATGAATGTATTAATATTACTTACATATATATGTATTTGTATTTTTATAATATACAGAATCTTCTACACATATATTTGTGAAAGTATGTATGTATGTATGTGCCAGGTTGCAGTCTAAACGACGGACAGAATCGAACAAAATTTTGACAGAGTATTGCCATGACACCTGGGCCTATAATAGGGTGAAAAAATTGGGATCCGACAAGGGGGCGTGGCACCTCCCATAGGCGTGAAATTTTTAATCAGCCATAACTTCGGAACCATAAAACCCACGAACTTGAAATTTAGTATGCAGACATATGAATGGTAGGTGCTTATAGGAGGGTATATATAAACGAGTTTGTAAAAGGGGGCGTGGCACATCCCATAGGCGTGGAATTTTTTATCAGCCATAACTTCGGAAACATAAGTCCCACGAACTTGAAATTTGGTATGCAGACATATCAATAGTAGGTGCTTATATGTAGGGACACGAATTTCGATACGATACGATACCACATCGATATTTTTGCAATTCGATACCGATACTTTTTACTCGATAGTTTTCATACGATTTTTTTGGAATCGAGTAAAACTCTTGTATCGTATCGAAACGTAAATGTACATTACAAAGCTAATGGGAATAATGATATATTTTATTGGGCATTTCCAATCTGGCGTGGCATGACATTTGTATGACAATGGTTAGAAAATAAAATGAAAACGTCAATATTTCAAACACTCTGGGAATTGGGCAAAACAATTTGTATAAAACTTTTTGTAGTAATATTTGAAATATTTAAGGTTAATTTTCCAAATTCCAAAATGTAAAAATCTGCTCTGCTTTTTTTATCAGCCGAAGTATGTATCTGACGTTAAGTTACCTTAATAAAATTTCTATTGAAAGTTGTGTTGTTAATATTTTTTTCAAACAAATTTTTAGCTAGGGTTCCATTTCTTGCAAATCTATGTCGTACTATAACCTTCTTACTTACTTTGGAATTTATATGTAAAGCAATATGGATATATTTTGCGCTTTACAGCGCAGAAATGTGTACTATCTTAGGTTGCAATGTGATGTACTTATTAAAGTACAAAGTATTAATTCTTTATTAGGAAATTAGACCAATATTCAGATTTAATTTTTTGAATTTTGTATCGATATTTGGAATATCGAGTTTTTTTATTACTATAATAATGAGTACCCGATATTTTTACAGCGATACTTTAAATGAGTATAATATCGATATTTTCGGTTCGATATCGTGTCCCTANTATTCAGATTTAATTTTTTGAATTTTGTATCGATATTTGGAATATCGAGTTTTTTTATTACTATAATAATGAGTACCCGATATTTTTACAGCGATACTTTAAATGAGTATAATATCGATATTTTCGGTTCGATATCGTGTCCCTACTTATATGAGGGTATATATAAATGACTTTGTAAAAGGGGGCGTGGCACATCCTATAGGCGTGGAATCCTTTATCAGCTATAACTTCGGAAACATAAGTCTCACGAGCTTGAAATTTGGTATGCAGACATATAAATGGTAGGTGTTTATAGGAGGGTATATATAAACGAGTTTGTAAAAGGGGGCGTGGCACATCCTATAGGCGTGGAATCCTTTATCAGCTATAACTTCGGAAACATAAGTCTCACGAGCTTGAAATTTGGTATGCAGACATATAAATGGTAGGTGTTTATAGGAGGGTATATATAAACGAGTTTGTAAAAGGGGGCGTGGCACATCCCATAGGCGTGGAATTTTTATCAGGTATAACTTCGGAACCATAAGTCGCACGAACTTGGAATTTGGTATGCAGGTATACCTATGGTAGATGCTTATAAAAAGATAAATATAAATGAGTTTGTAAAAGATGGCGTGGCAAATCCCATAGGCGTGGAAAATTTTATCAGCTATAACTTCAAAACCATACGTCACATGAAATTTAAATTTGGTATGAAGACATATATCTATGGTAGGTGCTTATAGCAAGGTGTATATGAATGAGTTTATAAAAGGGCGTGGCCCATCCCGTAGGCGTGGAATTTTTAATAAGCCATAAATTGGGAACCATGAACATGAATTTAGAATTTGGTATTCAGAAATATGTATCTATGGGAGGTGTTCAGAGTAATGTACATATAAATGAGTTTGTAAAAGGGGAATATACATATACGTATTAATCTATTAGATTACTCGTATATTTAAAACCGTGTGTTTTTTTAACCTTACCGTCTGTAGATTATTTTGAAATGGAAAGATTAAATCGTTTTTTAATCCCGCGAGGCTGTTAAACGGAAAAGGTTCATTCATAATGAATAAAACTTCTTCCGAATTAAGCATTCTACCAGAAAATCGCAGCTGTACTAAAACAGCTAATCGAATAGGCAACTAAACGGAATGTACCGTAGTAGACTAATTTCAATTTAGAAATTTGATCGTTACCTTAATTTACCTAATATTAATAATGGAACAAGATTTGTAGTACAGGTGATGATCAATATATATTAGTTAAAGCACGATAAAGCTAAAAGTATGGCTCATAAGAATGAATGTAAACAAAGAAAATAGTTTGTCTGCTTTAAATTATGCTGAACTGAATATTTGTATTACTGTTTTATATTTTTATTTGTTTACCCCGAACAAACATGGTCGACTAAAGACTATTTCAAACGAATACATACTTAGATAGCACATACCCTGCAAAAAATGCGACGAGTCCGGGACGTGTCCGGGATGAGTCGCAAAGGAGTATGCGACTAATGCCACTTTGCATAATAAACACTATATATAAATTTTTTAGTGCGCTTGCATGGCTTTTAATTAGATATTTTTATATTATTTCTAACAAACTATAAAAAATCTTATTCTAAAACAGAGCAATAAATACATTCATTTCATTTTTAAATTCATTTTATTTGTACATTTGTTTCATTAGTCTTAATTAATATAAAGATATTTTATAGAAAAAGTGGCACTTCATTAATTTCATTAATTAAAAAATATTATTTTAAAATTAAATCGTTTCTTATTCTAAAACAGTCTAGTATTTACATTAATTTAATTTTTAAATTCATTCTCATTTGTACATTTGTTTCTTTGGCCTTTAAGTTAATATAAAGATATTTTATATAAAAAAGTTGCACTTCATTAATTTCAATAACTTAAAAGTTCAATTATTTCTTATTTTCAAATCAAATTCTTTCTTATTCTAAAACCGTCTATTATCTACATTTATTTCATATTCATATTCAAATTCATTTTCATTTGTTCAATCTTTAAGTTAATTTCAGATTCTGTGCTTACTTATTCTAAAGTCTAATATTAATTTCATTTTTAAATTCATTTTCATTTGTAATTGGGTTTCGTGAGTCTTAAAGTTAATATTGAGGTCAATAAAAGAATAAAAAACAAAAAAAGACAATTCATAAATTTGATAAACTTAAAATTTAATTTTCAACATTTTTCTTCTTTTGTCTATATGCTTTTTTGAAATACTTTGCCTTTTCAAATTTAAGTGCGCTTCTAACCGTGTCTTCTGGCGTCAATCCCTTAAACGGCATTTTGGCAGAGGCTCCTGAGAGTGGGAACAAATTTTTCAATGTTCTTTTCTTCTTATTTGGCGCTGTAACCGCCTAAGCGATTTTGGCCGAGTCCAAAACAGCACGCCAGT
>NW_016159144.1:61881-71046 GCF_001687245.7 Rhagoletis zephyria
TCGATGTTTATATCGACAATTATGGCTTCATAATTAAATAACTCACCGGCAATTTTTTCTAATTGTGTTTTAATGCTAATATTGCAAAATAATCCGGGACTAGTATTTTGTACTATAATCTGCGAGCTACTTTTTAAAATCGTTCGTGCGCATTTAGGTACATTAATATTTTCATTTGCAAGAATTGTCAAAAGTTCGGAAAGGCTTTTGTGGGATATTTTATTGCGAATAGCCCACATTTTAAGATTTTCACAAAAAGGTATTTTCAAATCTTCATTTACCGCATTACCTGGCACATCCTCTCCACTTTCGACAACTCTAGCAATGGGCGCAGACGCACTAATCTGCTCATTTTCACTTAACCTCAACATTTCACGGTTCTTTTCCCTTTCTTTACGAACCAATCTTCTAAGATGACGCTTACTTACCTTATTCATATTGTTATATAATATATCCGGTGTTTCTCGATGTGGGTTCTCCCTTTTTTATTAATTAAATTTAATTATTTGCAAAACACTTGAATCTCAGGTCAACTTTATTTTCATACATTCGGCATGTGAAAAACATCTGTTGCAAAATTAGAGACCGCCAACTACTGATTGCCGTTATCGATATTGTTTTTCCGTCGGTACNTTACGAACCAATCTTCTAAGATGACGCTTACTTACCTTATTCATATTGTTATATAATATATCCGGTGTTTCTCGATGTGGGTTCTCCCTTTTTTATTAATTAAATTTAATTATTTGCAAAACACTTAAATCTCAGGTCAACTTTATTTTCTTACATTCGGCATGTGAAAAACATCTGTTGCAAAATTAGAGACCGCCAACTACTGATTGCGGTTATCGATATTGTTTTTCCGTCGGTACAATACACGATGAATGCTTGCATACCGCACGAAGTATTATGGGTTGTTTTTGCTTACACGTAAAAGCACATTTAGCGTATTTAGCTCTAAATGCTACTATAAACGCACATTTATCCATACAAAATTCGTCACCTAATGCAACTAAATGAAACTCCATTTCTGCATTAAGAAACGAAATGATATAAGCCTGTGATCTTCGAAAAATACCACGATTCGAACATGGCTTGATGGTAGCAGAAGAGCAAATGCAACCCTGCCATGTATTTTGTTGTTGCTTGAGAAACATAAAATGTCAAAACAGAAGTAAATGTAAGCACGTTCGACAAATCAAAAGCAAGCAAAAATGATGCTTATGTATGTGTATGTGAATGTGTATATGAATGTAGTAAAGCTTGACAGTTCAGATTTTTCCCGAAATAGAAAAAAATCAAAACTGAAGCCCTGCTGCTACTACCTGTTTAAATGCAGTAAAAACGCTGCATTACGTATTAAATTCCAGCGTGTGAAAGCCGATAGCTAGCGTTTATCGTATTTCGTTAAATTTTGGTATTGCCATGAGAAAGTAATGTATTGAGCAGAAATGGATAACCGCTAGCAACCGCATGAAATTGAACAGCTGATCTTATCATCATATCAGCTGTTCAATTTCATGCAAGCGGTTATCCATCTTTGCACGATGGATTAATTTCTCATCTTTCTTGGAAATTTTTCTACTTTGAGGTACAAAATTACTACTTTAAAACTACTACTTAACTTAACTACTTAATACTAAATTATTAAAAATTTTTAATTAAATTATTTCTTGAAAACGATTTGCATAATTTCAGTTGCAGTTATACCTTGCAATTTTTATTTCGGCAAGTGATTTCTGCAAATCTCCAAAAAGCACTTTCTGGCTGTTTACACGGGAAATATTTTCATATTTAGCGTTAAACTCAAAAATGGACCATAAATTCGAGTTTATGGTTCCACGTGACCATATTATGAACGTGAGCATACTATAAAACTCATTTATCATAATATTTTGCTACGTTATCGTCATATCAGTTTCTTTTGATCGATACTTTTCTCTAATTAATCGATAAAGTGGATGTCGGACAACTTCAGAGTTTTGACAATTCTAAATAGCAAATCTTTATTTACTCCGGGTTATTATTATCGTTCAAGCAAAATAAACAGATAAGTATTATCAATTAAACGCAAAAATTACTAAATAATAATTGCTCCATTATTTTGTAGTTATGAGCGTTGTGGAGTAGGAACAACAAATGTGGTCACCAAAGATGTTGAGATGTTGCAGACTGAAGCCAGCACTGAATTCAATTTGAACAAATCGGGAAGCGTTTGTGAAGGAATATTCTTGGTTTTGTGTGCTGGACAATATGGATAAATATAATACCGATATTAGTAATTTAGCTTGGTGTTTTAAATTAATACATCTTTAAAGGTAAATTATTGAGTGTACCCTGACCTGTGCATAATTTACTGTGTTCTTTTGCAACAGGTGATTTAATTGTTGAACAAAGCTTTTCCTCGTAACTAGTGGGTTGAAAAATTCGATTCCCACCATCTTCACTCGCGTCCACAGTACCGGCTAGCAACAAACTATCTTTGCTTATCAGTGTTCTCTTTAAAGGAGCTCGTATGCATTTACATAGTTAGCATGTTTATATGTTTATGTATATCAAAAGAAAGGTAATTCAATTGCCTTTCATTTGGTAATAAAATCTTTTGAATTCATAAAATATTTTTGTAAAAATTTCCAAATTTTCAGTATGCCTTATGCGAGTGTAAAATACATGTACGGAATTCCAAAAAGCGTTTAGCCAAGGCTGAGTTTTTAGTAATTATCAATCTAACTTTTTCTTCTGTTATGAATTATTTTGAATAAATTCGGGTTTTTTGTAAAAATTTAAAATTTTTGTGTACTGCCTTATTGGACTGCAAAGCACATGGAGCCTTATGAATAACAACTAAACAATTGCTTTTTCCTAATATTTCAGAGCTTTTACTTAATTTATTTGAATAAAACGAGTAAAGGGTGAAAAATTTAAAAAAAAAAAACAAATTCTCGCTTTTTATTCATAAGGCCCATGTACGAAATTGATAAGAACTACTAAAAAAAAATTATTAACTAACTATTAATGTTAATTCTTATTAAAAAGGGAAAGAATTTACTTTTCTTTCTGTGATTAATTCTTTTAAATAATTAACTTTTGTTATAAAACCTCCAATCGTACCCGTAGGGGATGAGTCGAGACTAATTGATCTCCAATAATACCCGTTTGAGACTAGTTGCGACTAATTAATGCCCAATTGTACCCGATTGAGACTCATCCCGGAATACTCTCTTTAGAGATTAGTCGCACAATTTTTTGCAGGGTATATAAATACCTTGTATATGCGGAATCCAATACCACGCCATGTATGTACAATAAAAAAGAGATTTGGTTATTATTTTTCATTACTGCTTACTTTTTTGTAATTTAAGTTAAGATTAATAATAATAATCTTATAGCAAGTAGGTTCAAGGGAAATACCATTCCAAAATTTTGTAAAAATCGGTTTTTTGCGCTTTTGTAAAATGCATTTACGCCAAGTACCGCGTATACGATGCCAAATGCATTTTACAAAAGCGCAAAAAACCGATTTTTACCAAATTTTGGAGTGGTATTTCCCTTATTTCCAGCCTTAACCCTCCGATGAGTGACAGTGCCGATGACGTTAGATTCGTGAGAAGGTCCTTAGGGACCTACAAAGAGTTGCTCGATGTTTCGACTGTACATGTGCAACTTCTTTGGTATTTATGTTGTCTTTTGATTAAATTAACGTCCTGCATATATATTAGGAATGAAATAATTTTAAGAACAAGTGAAAAAAAATCAAAACATGAAGACACGTAACTTCTTATTTCTTCTAAAACTGTACAAGGTCCCTAGGGACCTTGTCACTAATCCCCGTACTATATATGTTGAAATCTCAATAACACTCGAACGTGATCCCGTATCCCTTCGAAACTTATTTTAAACGATTCAGCTTAATTTATTCTTGGAGTACATGTATAAATTCTTTTCAAAAATGCATTGAACAAAAAGATATAGGCACATGAAATACGAAAAGGTCCCTAGGGACCTTCTCACAAATCGAAGGGTTAAAAGGATTTACTTTTCAAAAATGCAAATAAAAATTTATTTTCTTTTCTAATGAATAAATTGGTTATTTTACCTTACATTTGGTAACTTTGTCGTCCAATCGTGGTTAGCAAGTTCTTCGAGCGGCGGCAACAGTAGGTATAACCTTTACACTGAATCAAAATAAACTGTTCAAAAACTGCGCTCAGAAATAGTATATTTTTTATATTGAAAATGTATATCACGCCGATGCAAAAAAAAAACAGAAAATATTTTGGTGCATATTTGGCTTGGTAGCACTACTTGAGTTTCATGTTACCATGCCACTGATTTATTTACTTATTCATTCACTTTATGGTGTTGTCGTTATTATTACACTATTTAAAGAGCTTAAGGAAAATCATTGAATATTGAACCATAAATAGAAAAATAAAACTGAATTCAGTTAGCTAAATTTATTGAATTCAATACATGATTAAATGCATGGAGGTATGTAAAAATATATGTATTTAATATGTGCACGTATGTACATACATATATATATATTTAAGAATGTACATATTGTACGCATGAATGTACATATATGTATATATATGTGCTTACTTTTGTATACTTCATTCTCCGTCTTCGCAATGTTTATTTGTACGTTTGCATGAGGATGTGTACTCAATACCAAGCTTCATAGGCACGCACTCCTAGTAGCTCCTCGTTTTCCTAAATTTCTCCAGTGCACTTGCATATTCGAATGTTGCACTTTCATATCTAGCAGAGTTGTAAATTTAGGTTATTGAACTTTTGCGTTAAGTGCACGTATGACAGCATATTTCCGGTTTGTTTTCGCATTTGTTGTTGTTGCTATTGCCGTTGTTTATTTTTGTTTCGTACATTCGCTACAATGTAAATCTTTACAAGTGATCTACTTACACTTGGAAAAGAGTTTATTTAAGTGCTTAAAGTTTTATAAAATCTAGCTATAAGGGGCTTTTTGGTATGAGGAATCCTTTTCTGGACTTACCGCTTTCTTAAACCATCCGGCAGAGGGCGCAACTACGCATTTCTTTTAATTTTTGAGTGTTAGAATAAAAAAAACCTATACATATTTTACTTTTCTTTGAAATTTCCTTTCATACAACTAAAATTCAAAACAAAATACATATGTATGTTTCTATGTATGTACATATGTATATGGAATGACATTTTTTACATATTTTCATTCTGATTAAAATTAGTATTAAATTAATTACAGTCACACACCAAATTGAGTATACGGTGATTTTTTTTTTAATATTCACAATAATATTTATATTAAAAAAAGTACAGTCAATTTATTACGATATGGCTTATATTTTAATAATCATCACAACAATCTTAGTTCCAAATTTGTTCGAAATGTATAAGAATTCTTCAAAACTGAAAACTTTTTAATAAGATTTTATAAAAAATGTCGAGAACGCAGATTTATATCCCATTCAATTTTAGTAGAATAATGTACAAATTTGAAATGCTAAAATTTTCGTTGATTATTTAAATTTTGTTGCTTAAAGCGAATTTCTACCAAAGTTTCAAAGCATTTATTCCTAATTTTTAGAAAGTGTTTTGCTATACAGTTATATAGCTCATTTAATTTTATTACAACAAAGTGTAAGTTGAAAGCTCGACATTCTGTTCTTCGGTAAAATATAAATAGCGTTTTACAGCCGTTAATTTTGATGTTTCTCACGGAGAAAAGTGATTTCGAAATTTTTAAATACTTTAGGTGCAATTTTTCCAGTGCTATAATTAAATAGGAAAATTGCCTCAATGCAAGTTTCTCGGTGAAATAAAAAAACGAATACATACCTATTCGAAACATTATTCTTCTATTGTACATTGCCAATTCGGAGACTGCNTACATACCTATTCGAAACATTATTCTTCTATTGTACATTGCCAATTCGGAAAATAATTATTGCAGAGACTGACAAGTTGCAGTGGCTGCATAGAAAAGAATTTCCATTAGAAGTCCCCAAGCACTCGCTTTTTAGATGAAGTAAAGAAACTAGCAGATCTTCTTTCGGTTCCAATGTATCTCTTTTAAAACAGACTTATAAGAGGCAATCGCAATTATCCAAGCGCTTAACATACTATTTATACGTATGTAGGTGCCCATCATCAAAAATAGTCATTCAAAAACTCCTGAATCTACAAAATCCTATTTCTGACCTAAATTGCCAGGTCGCGACCTCTAAGTGACCAATAAAAAATCTATAAAAATAGGCAATAACATTTCTCATAAAAAGGAATGAAATAACGGGGTAGGGTCTTGAAATTTTCAAAAAAGCATTTTCGATGGGCACCCTAGTAGGTATGCATATACATGTTATGTAGTACACATACTATTTCCTTACAAATAATTTCATTTGAAAAAGGGGCGTATTCGATATCTAATCAACCCAACAACTGGTAATCTAAGCAAGCAATTTGCACAAAATTCTTTATCGGTAAAGAAGCTTGGATGCATCAAAAATTCCACTACGAGTAGCCAACTTGGTTGAAACACATAAAAGAGACCACACGTGAAAAACGATAAATTAAAAATGTACAAAAACCGAACAGAATCAAAAAACTCGACATTTCCAAAATCCAGTTTTACTAGCAAACCAAATTAGCAATTCTAGCAACAAAACGAGTTGGTCAACGCGCATGACATGAACAGCAAATGAAAGAGTTACTACATCTACTACAGACCATAAATACTAAATAATAATTTCCTTTTAATTTTATGGCTTTGCCGACACTTTTGCCACAGAACAAGGTAAAAAAATTTATTGTCACAAAAATAATTCACACAAGTAAGCAAGTAACACATACACGCGATCACATAAGTAAGAGTATATAAACCAAAACATTCACGGGTAAATATCAAATGAAAAAGAAGTAGAAGAAGAATTTGAAGAGGCAGTGACTGTCCCAGGTGTGATCCAGCGGTAGTAAGGTTTTCGTGGCGTTAGTCATACCATTTTATACGATTCTGAAAGCAATCTACTCCTCACACAGAAACAAACGTTTTAACAACGATATGTGTTAATGGTCAGCAATGGCAGAGAAGGTGCGGAGCAGCGGCCAAACAAACTCTGCATTTTGATGAACTGTCTTTGAGCTGTCATCAGAAACACTGACAACCGAAAACACCACCACCATACCACAAGCATCTACTTTATATGACTTTTTACTGTGCTATTTATGCATATGTAAATATTTTCGTACTATTTTTTTCCACACTTTGGAAGTTGTTCCCAGTATGTTTAGGTGTCGCAAAGTTGCGCACAAAGGTATCAAGAGAGTCATCGCTGTACTTGTAATTAATTTCTTGACACTATCACAACAAAATTACACAATATAACAGCAATAAACAAAACATAGGAACATTGTTGTTGTCAACCATTTGTGCCCAGTTCGACTTTTCGGAAGGCGTTTCCAAAATATGAGTTTCATGACTTTCAATAGAGCAATCATCATACATATTCACACAGTAAGAATCTTCTAAAGCAAAAAGTAAAATAGGCGATTTTCATCAAATGATCCACTAATTAGTAAGTATTTAAAGGTATTCATACCGATCAGCAGTTGTCTACAAACAATATAAAAAGTTGAAACTTTCTCTGATTAAAATAATTAAAAAATTGGTTGCAATCGAAACTATTTATAGAGTCATGCCTTAGCCCAAACTAATTGTCAAATCGTATTACCATAGAACGAGAAAAGTTACTAAAAATCATTCGAGTAATACCACTCTTTTTGCACACAACACCTTTCGCCCGTGGATGCTGTATATATGTAACTCTATTTCGGACAAATTCCTACTTATTAGTTTTCAATGATTGACAACGATGTCAGTAATGACTTGTCAATGTTCGACCATCGATATGTAGTTACATATGAAAAATGAATTTTATTAGCAGGTATGTACATAATATAAACATTATAAATTTTGACTAAGTACACGCTTTTTATACTTGGTTGATTAGGACCATATGCTCCAGCTCTGCATCGCTTCACAGTAGCACAAAACTACTCCATGGAGTAATCACCCTACCCAGCGTTAGCACTTTGCTACGATCGTACTAAATTTGCTACGATTTTTCAAAAAATTTAAAATTTGCCACCCACTACGCTTTATCCTCTTTTTACTACGCTTTTTATATTTCACTCAACTTATGGGCAGCAGCTATTTGTAAATCACTATAAATTCAAAATGTGCAACCATCTGCACCACCGGTAAAATTTTCGCACAACAGACAGAAAGATTCAATGTGCGAGAGGGATACGAAGTTGCGCAAAGAGGTAACAATGACTGCGTGTCGAACTACCGCCACGATGGATTCTTTGCCCCAGATAAAAAACGGCTCAACAGAGCCAAAAGTTTATGCTCGCATTATTGCAATATTTCGTATAAATTAAATGATCGATATTCTCAAATAAAGTAAATTTTCACTTATTTATGACGAAAATTTTGGGGTAACTGGCAAAAAGTATTTAGAACTAAACAGTTCGGTATTTGGAATATGCCATTGTAAAAGAAACAAATATAACACAATACTTAAAAGAGTACAAATGTTATTGAAATTTAAATGTTATGTTTTTGCGTTTGTTTTGTTTTAAATTTAAAGGAACAACCAGTTTTTATTTTTTGCTAAGATTTTTTATTTTTTACTACGATTTTTCTAGCATTTTGCTACGCAATCGGCCCTGCCTCTTGTCAACATGGCCGAATAAACGTTAAGTGACTACGACCGTTAAAATACGAGCAATGATCGGCTAACAATAAGCTGGTGTAGAGACCAGCGTTGCCGTTCTTGAGTTGCTCCGCTATTGCATTACAGACTTCGGCGAGCCTAAGCTATTGACCAACAAGTAAGAAAGTCTAAGTTCGGGCAGAGCCGAACATTAAATACCCGGCGCACGTATTAAATATATGTTTTTCACCTTACCGAAAGCTACGGCTACATGGTAAGCCGGGGCGTATCAATTTTGAGTAAATTAGAGTCCTTAAATTTCGATTTTGAAGTTTCAAGCAGTTCTGAAATTTACCGTTATATGAGAAGCGGCCGTTATTTTAGTCCGATTTCAATAATTTTCAACGGTTTGCTTATATGTGGCAAGCACAATAACCACACCGAGTTT
>NW_016159144.1:71877-86926 GCF_001687245.7 Rhagoletis zephyria
GACAAATGACGTGGCTATCCTTCAAACCTGTCAGTATCCATTCTCTTCCAGCCCCCTCGGATGTCCCCCGCTCTCGGAAATCTAACGACGCCAACGCCATAGTCACAGCATTTTTTTGTATCTGATACGACGAGCAAATACGCGCTGATGTCGAGATATGACTCTCAAACATTGTCGAAGCAATGGATGGACAGCAATCAGTTTGGTCACATGGTCATGTCCGCCTGGTTGGAATGGGATAAGGGGGGCTGGTTGCAGTTGGGTTTGAGTGGCGAGCTTAGCAAATTTGTCATGTTCCGCATTGAGCAGCGCAATGTCGTATTCAACAGCCTGCCTAAATGATAAAAATCTGCATCGCTGAAACTGGCTTTGTTAAATTTAGTTAATTTAATGGATTGCGATCGTCGGCGTAGATGAAAAGATGAAAAAAAGTGAAACATCATAGCAGTTGTAGAAAAAGCGCAACAGCCAAACTTCTATCAAAAGCAAAACCCAAATATAAATTTTATTTCTCTAATCCGCAAATGCATATCACTCATTTGCTTTAAGAGTGTTATAATCCAGAAAAAAAAATTTTAATTAAGTATCGAGAAATGCATAGCTGTATCGATTAACAATAGTTTATTAGAAGATAATTTGTATTCATTTTTACTATGGGAGCGTATATATATAAACTGTACACTTTAAGGTCGTGTTTTCGAGTTTTTGATTTTTTGGATTACGTAACATGTTGCAATAAATGAGCGATATGTTCATATGCACATATGTACATATATATGTATGTATATGCACTTTGCTTTTTCTGTACAGCAAAATATACTCTTGTTTGAGTGAAAATCTTATAAAATGTAAACTTTACACAGTGCTATAAAAAACACGTAATACACCCGAAACAAACTTTAGTACATATTGTAAGTAGGGTAGAGTACAAGATTAAAATAAATTTCTTATCTACTTTTCCTAAACCATCATTTTATTTGTATAAAAATTGTTGTTTTCCTACATGACGCACATACATACCTATTACTAGGTTGATTATTTTCCAAGTATCCCGGGATTTTCGGGATTTTGTAACTTGCATTGGTGGCAATAATAGAAACGCCTCACGTTGAATAGTTTTATCTATATTAATTTTGTGTAAATATTTTTATTTTTTGTTTATAAATGTCTAGTTCTTTATACATATAACACCGTGCAACAGCCAATTTTGTACACATAAAAAATCAATATATTCGCGAAACCATGGGCCAAATATGGTAAAACTTCGTTTTTAGTTTTTCTCTCTGACCTCAAGATTTTTACAAAAGGCCTTTGAAATTTGAAGAAAAAAAGTAATTCAAAAAATTATTTAAAAAAATGAGATGTCAAATCATACTGCCATCAAGCCATAACTTCGCAAAACTGGCAGTGACGCACAACCACAATAACATGGGTCCCCTAAATTTGGAAGCCGCAATTTGTGAGATTCGCAGAAGTTATTGGGTGTCAGGTCTGAGGAAATTTCTGCACAGTGTGCCGTCTAAACAAAGCCAGTGCCGAGTCGCCAATAACGAATCCCCTTCCGGCCCATAGGCTAACGCCCTATGAGATGCCGTTAAGTTATACGGGCCGTGACAACTTTATGGGGTGGCGTTGTTCACGTACCAGGCCGCGAGGACTGTACATCTGGAGTTGGCCCATATTTCAAAGGACAGGAACTGGACACTTGGGTATTGATATGAATTGCAACAGTGACGAATTAGCAAGGAAAGATTTGAACACACCTTTCCCAGAAAGCTAAATTAGCCAATGAGCCACTGCCTAATTGTCTTACATGGCTTAAGAAAAGGGGTTAACCCACCGAACCATTGTCGTAAAGGTAAGATCATAGAACAAGAGTACGCAGAACAGCGGCAAAGTCCATATCCGCAACAAGGCGGTTTGTACTGTTGGGGTGCAATAACCCCATACGCAATAAGGCCATATGGTCTTATTTCCATTATGTTTCGGAAATAAAACAATATGACGTTATTTCCAATCCAGAAGTGAAATAAAGTCATATTCAAAATTTTCAAGTGAGTAATAAAGTCTGTTTAGGCCAACGGCCTAAATTTGCAAAGCTTTCGGTTTATAACATAACTTAACTATTATGGTTGCTGTGGAGCTGTTAACTACTCTGTTAAATCTGCAACAATAAACTTTCGTCAAATAAACAGTTCGACAAGCAACCGTAACTAAAATTAAGAACGGTTTACCTCCTCGTTTAGAGACTATCCGAGAAGGAAGACATCCAGCCACCAAGTTCAATTTTTATGCGATTGCAATAAATGAGGTATCAGTTTATTTGAAAGTAGATCTAATTTTAGATAGTACTCCATATTTTGAAATTGTAGAAATTATCGATGGACAAAATTTTAAAAATTAACAGATATATGCTTTTTTTTAATTTACCCGATAAAAAATCGTCTTCGTTTTACTATGGAAACATATATACACTGTAAATTTTAAAGCCGTTTTTCTCGAGCTTTTGATTTTTTGATTTTTTATAGTATTATGAAACTCTTGCAATAAATGTATGCACGTTGTTTAGTTCCTGTTAACATCAAGGAAAATGTAAATCGTTTAACCGTAAAGTTAAACAGAGGTGCTATTATCGTTTAAAGGAAGTTTATTAGTAACACCTTTAAGGATGAATATTATCGACATCCATGTAAATATGTTAATAACATTCTGCTTGAAAATAAAGCTTTCGCATTGTCCTTTTGGTAGATTAACAGATTCAGTGTCATACAGAGCGCCCTCTGAAGTTCTGCTGCCGCATTGCAAATATGTTCAAGTGTCCTTAAAGCCAGAAGGACTTTTAGCAACGGTTTGTGCAATGGCTTAAGTCGCTGAACGGCCACCAGCGAATAACTGCAGATGGCGCTTTTAAAGTGAATAACATCTAATAGCCGCTGTAATTACAAATTCGAAGAGCTTTCCTGAAATTTTAATATTTTGAGCTTGACGCCTGTATACTCCATAAGCAAATGAATACTAAATTGCTGCATAGCATACATATGTATGCATGTACGTACGAATTATAGGAATACGTACATACATATAAATAATTTGCGCTGCATTTGTTAATAGCAGACCACCTACATACCTGCCTCGAGTGCATTCGTTAGAAGTATTTGCACGGCCATTCGCCATTTTTCAAATGCTCGCTGGATAATTAAGCCGACAAACGAGCCGCTTACCGACAAAGCAATTATCGGTATACCTGCGGAAAATATTTATGAGCAACAAATTGCTTATTGTCAATGAAAAACGCTTTGCTTTCAGCACAAGCATTCAAAACTCAATCAGTAAAACCACTGCAAAGACATATATTGCTGTGATATCAGTAATCAAGTATTAGAAGTTACACCCAAAGTAAGGAAATTAATTACACGCTATGAATACCACTTTTTAATTACCTACGCAAAATTACTGTTAAATAATAAACAAATAGACATTTTCGCCACCCATATGCAGCGCAATAAATATTAAATTGAAAAGATTAGTTTAGAAAAATGGGTGCGTTAAGAAGGCGCAGAAGTTCAGCGCAACTGTTGTTAAAAAAAAGTGATTAGCAGGGCCGATGAAAATAAGCACGAAAAAATCCATTTTAAGCACTTAGATAAGCGCTAAAATATTGGTAAATATGCTTGCAAATATGCTCGCAAAACAAACAAAAAAATTAACACAGTTTAATGTTTTTTTTTCAGTTATTTCAAGGATTGAAAAATTCTAATGGACATACAAGTGTTGCTTGATATTCTCAAATAATGAAGATCTGCGTTGGTCGTTTAATTTTTTTTAAATATTCGTTATTCTCCATTTGAGATAAGTATGTAAATCTCTTCAATAACACCATTGATTTTCCGTAGAGACGAATCGTTGGTTTTAAATTTTTGTATGCAAGCAGAAATGCAATTGAAGTAACGGGGTAATAAAAACTAAATCTGTTTTTATGTTATTATTTGTAAACATTTTCTCAGTTCGACGAATAAAAATCAAGCCCAAGAAATGGCCAAGAAAAATATATTGAGCGAAATTTTCTTAAGCAGTAAGAAGTTCTTAAGAAATTTTCTACGCTTTCTACTATGGTTTGCCAAAGTTTGTTTGTGAAGAGTACAAGAAGGTATCATTGTTTCAGCAGAAACATAAGCCCGTTCCATTATTTTGTAAGGAAAGAGTGAGGCAGCAGGTTGTAGAATATCAGGGGTCAAAACTCCATGGGCACTACGATTCACACACACGAAATAATAGCAATTTATTTCTTGACCAATTACTTAACAGGTCTGAATGAGAAAATAAGAAATTTCAAGCAAAAGCTAAACATTTTCGGCACTGGTGATTAGTGGGCGACGTTATGCACCTTATTAAACGGCTTGATACATAAAGAACCAGCGTTTTTCAGTGGCAGTTTAAACTTAGATCACGCAAACTGAGTTTGGATTAAACAGCACACAGGGTGACATTTGGTTGGCTAATCTTAGTTTAAACCAGCCACATTGAGCGTTTAAACTAAGTTTTAACCACAGCCGTGCACTGAAAAACTGGACCTAACTGTAAGATTCAACTGTCAAAGATACACTCAATATGTTGTCTCAAATGATCACAAAAATATTTCGATCATCAAACACTGAACTGTCGAGTTGATCAAAAGTACATAGCATCCAGTCCTGCCATATATAGGTTCGAATTTTTTCGTACGGTACGGATTTGCAGGCGTGAAAAAGGCTGTACGGATTTTAAGCATTCCGAAGAGCTGTGCGGATTTATGGGGCATTTTTCTCATATTGCAAAAATTTTACCATTTTGCCTTTATCTAATTATCTAAGTCACGACGTTTTTCTCCTTATAAGAAAAGATATGTGGCAACACTTGTTTACTTAATCCATATGTTTGGTCTGTTCCCGTACTCCAGGATTTAGTTAGAAATAGTCCGGAGAAAAGTGCTCTACATATTATAAATTTGTATACAGGAACGACTTCGGACTCTTTCTGACTAAATAAATGCTGGAGTACGGGAACATGCTAATTATATGTTCTTCCCTATTTTGCTTAATCGTGTAGGTAATCGCAGCAGGTAGATATAAAAATATGCAAAAATGGAGGATTCTGATGATGAAGTAGTTACTCCTCCTAAAAGCACACCATCAACAAGGCAAGTAGCATTTTGTTTCCTTTAAATAACAATGATATATATATAGCAAAATGGTTTACTTAGAAAAGGGAAAAACAATCAATCAAGATTCCAAGAATACAGAGAGTTATGGGGAAAGGAATTTTCCTGGATAGTGAAATGTATCAGAAAAAGGTGAGAATTGGTTAAAGTGAAATAGTTTTGAAGAAAAAGTTCTTTATGGACATTCCGGTACGATTTCAGAAGGAAATATAAACCTTGAAAACGCCGAAGGAAAGGAAAAAAGCAGCAGAAATTTTAGAATATTATAGCCAAAAATGGAAGCACCTCTACCTGAAATTTTTGAATCCACTACTGAATCAAGAAAATAGGGAATTCCAGTCAGTGAAACCAAAAATTCATTTAAATCATAAACATATGCCCGCGCTATTTGCTTCTATTGTATCCTTTTATTTGAAACCAACTTACATCAATGCAACTAATCCCGAATTCATCAACTTCACCGAAAGCTAAAACCCAGATGAGCAACATCACTGGGAGCCTCTTTCTAAAGTGTACTTGGCACCTGCCGTGAAGGTTGAACTGGAGAAATTATCAACAACCGTAACTACCCAAGAAATCGATCATTCCCGTTCTCGATGCAAACGGGTAGACATTATTTTAGCACCGGAAATACGTAAGAGGTTCCCTTACGAAGTCAAAGTCCTGGAGCAAATTGCTTTTCTGGATCCTGTCAACTTGAAAACCTTAAGAGATATTGACTTTTTGTCGGATTTTTTCGGTTTTGATTCTGCAGCTATACACCAGGAATTTTCGCTCTTGCAACACATGTTCCCATGTTCTAATTCTGAAACTGATTTGGATACGTTTTGTATAAAGGTAAGAAAAGTGGTTCGCGGAGATGATTCCCTTCAATTTCCTTTGATTTTGGAACTGGTTGAACGCATACACATTCTTCTTCATTCCTCTATAGCGTGTGAAAGAATTTTCAGTGCAATCAATAGAAATTCGACAAAGTGTAGAAATTCTTTGGGGACCAAATTGATCGGTAGAATTTTGCACGGCAAAAGTTTTATGGAGTGTAATCGAAATTGACGCTAACTCTTTGTTAAAAGACTTTAACAAAAACATGTACAAGTAAATTATAAAAATTTTTCGCTTACATTTGTAACTACTTACATATGTATGTACATTTGTTACTTTTGCCCAAAAAAACTAAGTGATATGGCATTTTTATGATGGGTTTGAACTGAATTTTTACTTTTACTTTTTCTTTTGTATTTTTTTATAGTAGTAGCTCAGTAACGCTAGTGAAGGAAAGATTGGTCCAAGTGCTCGAAAAATATAGTCGTAGGTATAGTAGTTTTGTATCTAGATCAAACATAGTCCAAAAATTTAAAGCAATGTAATGTAAAACAGGTGAATTGTGCTAAAAGTGGTCCGAATGTAATGCATAAGGTATGAGTTTTGTTCTAAAATTAGTTACAATGTCACGTAGTAGCGAACGATGGGTATTATTAACGATTTACTGATATGTAGGCACTAGGAATATTAATCCCAGTATTCCGGGCTCCCGGCCTTTTTTAAGTCCCGATAATCCCGCGATTCTTGGCAAATAAACCCTGGATTTTCGGGATTTGTAATTTGCACTAATGTCAATAATAGAAACTACTTTTCTTGACCAGTATTGGCTATATTTATTTTTTTATTTAATAATTAGTATTATTTTCATAAATGTCTAGCTCATTATACATATAACACCGTGAGATAGTAAATTTTACACATAAAAATCCATATATTCGCGAAACCATGGGCAAAATATTGTAACTTGTATTTTTAGTTTTTCACTTTGACGTCAGTAAATTAAAAATTATTAAACATTTCAGTGAAATATGCTTAGGGAAGAAGTATGGGCATCATACTAAATAGGAAATACTGTAGAATTTATTCAGATTAAATGTTTTGGTGCATAAGGACTGGTAAATATTGAAAATGTCATTTTAAAATTTTATCCTTGAAATTTCGCAATATTTGTTTCGAATTTCGTCCTTTTAAATTTATAAGCTTAAAAAATTACCATTCGTCCTTGTAAATCCAAAAAATTTTAATTTTTTTATTCTAAAGAAGTTTCCTCTTTCATTTGGTACTGACATTTTTTATTCCTATTTGCGCTGAATTTTTTAAATAATTTTTGGAATTAATCACATCATTGAAATTACAAAAGTCCTTTAAAACAAATCCTTCTAACTTTATCAGCTTAAAAAATTACCTAGTCGTCGTGTGAATCCAAAAAAATGTATATTTTTTAAATTCTAAAAAAATTTTCTCTTTCATTTGGTACTCATATTTTTATTCTACTTTGTTCTACTGTTTTACTTTTCTTTAAATTTTTAGACTATCTTTGGTCTAGATACAAAAGTACTATACCTACGACTATATTTTTCGAGCAATTGGACCAATCTTTCCTTCAGGGATTGTAACCAATTTTAGAATAAAACTCATACCTTATGCATTACAATTGGACCACTTTTAGTACAATTCGCCTGTTTTATATTACATTGCATTAAATTTTTGGACTATATTTGGTCTAGGTACAAAACTACTATACCTACGGCTATATTTTTCGAGCAATTGGACCAATCTTTCCTTCAGGGAAGTTGAATGTGCGTGAGCAGAGCATGTGTGTGCAAATACGAACCCTGGTTCAAACGCTATAAAAACTAAACTTTAACTAACTAATAATTACTTTTGTCAAAAAGTTCTAGGCAAATAACAATAACTTTGTCTGTGAAGCTATAAATAAATACGACTAGTAAAAAAATGTATTGTTTTATTTGATGTTGTTGGAAGTAG
The DNA here is from genome assembly GCF_001687245.7 of Rhagoletis zephyria. Lineage (NCBI taxonomy): Eukaryota > Metazoa > Arthropoda > Insecta > Diptera > Tephritidae > Rhagoletis > Rhagoletis zephyria. The sequence continues at coordinate 79,886 of NW_016159144.1, forward strand.
GGTTGTCTGTGTTCACCTATGTATATTGCTTTTTGCTTGCCGAGCAAATTTGAGCGTTCGGATATTCCACCCACCTTTTTTTGCCTTGTACGGATTTTAGTCTCTAAAGGTCTGGCAGCCCTGACAACATCGCGCTGAAAAGGTGCAATCCCAATAATTACTGAGCTGTTGCGCGTTCTGAATCACGATTGCCGTTTTGGGCTTTTTCTACCAAAATTTGTAGGTTTTTTTCCTTCCCGGAATAATGGTAGGACGCTGAAAATTTTTGTAGGTTTCTTTGCTCATAAAACAGAGAGCATTTCTGGTTTATTATAGTGTGTCACTTTGGGCGTATTTCTTTATTCATTCCAAACGTTCGGAATAAATCTTTCTGTTTACTTATCCGTTAGAACTTTCCGGATAATATCGTGCCGGATAATCTAAAGGCATTATTTTTATTCCGTCTCTAGCACGGAATTCATAGAATATTCTGCTGCATAGAATATTAGTGGAGGTTACCTTTAACTGAATTATCACTCTGACGATGTTGGTGCTAATAGCCACTGTTGCCTACTTGGTTTGGTGCTTGGTGCGTTTTTTGGTGCATTTTTTTAGTTTTGAAACACCAAATCTCTAAATCTTAAAAAAAAATCTAAGCTAAATTAATAGCAATCGTAAATATTTTATCAACTTTACAAAACTGGAAACAAAATCAAGGCCCAATGACAATCGTAAGCGAGCATACAAACAGAGTGACACAATAAGATTTTCCCGCTATGCGCTCAAATAAGGCACATTAAAAAGGGAAATCAAATTTCGTTATGTTTCAGGTGTCAAGCAGTCGAAAAGAAAAGTTCTTATGTTCCTTTAGTTCACGAGATCATGAGAGACTCCAGTGTAGATTTAAACTACCACATATGTATGTAGTTCAAGAAGCTTCATTTTTTGGTTTTGCTTTTGTTTGACAGGAATTGTAGAAAAAATTAAGGCAAATGAATAAAAATTTAACATACAAAGAGTCAGGAAAAAGTTTATAATATTTTCTTCAATCTAAGCGAAGCCGCAACGCTGGACACAGCTGCCAATTAGAAAATAAAAACAAGAAAGTTATCGTCGCTTGAACGAAAATATTTGAATTTATAGAAAACAGAAAACATTCGAGCGTCGAGCAAGAAACACTGATTTTTATTAATTTGAATCAGCATATAAAGTCCGTTGAATACTCCCATAAAAATTTGGTGCTTTTTTTGAGAAAAAACACGATTTTTCTTGGGTTTTAGTGCTTTTTCAAATTCAAAACTTGGCAACACTGCTAATAGCATTTAAGTGATTTGTTGTTAAGATTTTTGAGCTACCATCACCATGTTCAATGGTTTTTAATACTTCTTACATATATGTTTCCGTCATTTACATAATTAAGTAAAACACGTTTATAAATTGTACCACTTCAGTTTGTATACTGAAGTAACAACGGCCAACAGTGGGAGCAAATGTATGCTTCCATACGTTTTTATACTCGAGCGCAATTGTGCACAAGGTTATTATAAATTCGTTCACATAACGGTTGTTTGTAACAGGCAAAACGAATCGAGATAGATATAGACAAATGTACATAAATGATCAGAATGAAAAGACAGATCGATTAAGCGGTGACTGTCTGTCCGTCCGTCCGTCTGTGCACACGATAACTCGAGTAAAAATTTAGATAGATATCCTAACGAGACTTGGTACGTGCACTCGGGCGTAGGACGAATGGTATTGAAAATGGGCAAAATCGGACAACAACCACGCCTACCTCCCATATACCGGTAATTTTAAAAAATACGAAAACTGCCATATTTTAGTAGCTACTGAAGATAATTCACTCAAAATTGATATTTGCAATAATTTTTAGACAAAAAATAAGAATATTATAAATTTTTGGAAAATGGGCATAGCCACGCCCACTTATGGTTACATGCGTATATCTTGGTAACCGCTGCACCAATTTCTTCCAAACTTTGTACAGTTGTTGGCCTTGGTACAGCATATCCAAAATAAAAATAAAATAAAATCGTACAATAACCACGCCTACATCCCATATAACGGTAATTTAGAAAAATTCGATAAATCAGTAAATATTACATACCGCTAAATTATTCAAAATTGATGCTTGCAACAATTCTTTACCAAGAAATACGTTTATGATAAAATTTTGGAAAATGGGCGTGGCAGCGCCCACTTATGATCACATATACATATGTATCTCGGTAACCGTTCTACCAATTTGTACCAAACTCGGTATGGTTATTGTGCTTGCCACATAGAAGCAAAACGTTGAAAGTTATTGAAATCGGACTAAAATTACGGCGCTTGTCATATAACGGTAAAGTTCCGAAACGCTTGAAACTTCAATATTTCGAAATTTAAGTACGCTAATCTACTCAAAATTGATACATCCCGGCTTACCATGTATAAACTTACTATATATTTAATACTTGCGCCGGATATTTAATTTTCGGCTCCGCCCGCACTTCGACCTTCTTACTTGTTAGAAGTAAATACGCCCAAATACAGGGTTGAATAAACACGATCTATGTATCTTATATTACGCGTTTACTGNGCTTGTCATATAACGGTAAAGTTCCGAAACGCTTGAAACTTCAATATTTCAAAATTTAAGTACGCTAATCTACTCAAAATTGATACATCCCGGCTTACCATGTATAAACATACTATATATTTAATACTTGCGCCGGATATTTAATTTTCGGCTCCGCCCGCACTTCGACCTTCTTACTTGTTAGAAGTTAATACGCCCAAATACAGGGTTGAATAAACGCGATCTATGTATCTTATATTACGCGTTTACTGAGTTATATAACACTGATAAATTATTTGTATAAATTACTTGTACAAGTGCCCAGTAAAAATATTTGTCATCTAGAGGCGAGCGACCGCTCGTGGGTGTCACCATAATATTGTTATAACTTTAGAGCTACTTGTTGTCTAAACCTGAAACTTACCCAAAAATGTCCGTATATATCTGTCTTTAATGCCACATTAAAACAAAACAAAAATTTTAAATTTCATAACACAACTTTGGCATTTGTAAAAACCACCTCCTTAATTTTTATAAAAATGTTAAAATATCCACCATTTTGTTTTAAATAAGTATTAAGAAGTGCAGTTAGACTTATCTTCTTTAGAATAGAATCTAGTTTATCGTGTACAAATTGCAAATCAATCGATGCACAAACGTCTGAGATATATCGAGTTTAAATGAAAATTTCGCAACAATTTTCCGCAGTGAAAAATCCGGTTTTGTGGATCTTTCGACATAAAGGCATGAGTAAAAATTGGGTTAAAATTAACTGTAAATGTAGTTTTGAGTAACCTATCGATTTCAATTGGTTTGAAATCGATTCACTTCATTCCAATTTTATGTTTTTTTACGCTGCTTGTTGTTTTCGCTGTTGTTGTCGCCCAATTTTGCGAGAAAAGAATAACGGACCTGCGGATTGCGCAACCTCTTATATATAAACCTTTATTGGAATATATAGTACACTTGTTCCATGGTTGTTGCATTTCTCATTTTCTACATGCATAGTTCTTGGTAAGTATTTTTCTGACATTATTTTAATGGTGTGGCAGCGCATACATCTTTGTTCAATTCCAATCCTTGCATTTATATTAGGGCAATTCGTATAAACGCGGTTTACGCGGTTACGAATCATTTTTTTATCATGGTTAAATTAATAAATTAGCATATTAGTTGAAAGAAAATAGTCATGTGCATTAAGAGCGTTTAAAACTAAGTGACATTTGATGTATTTAAGGCACTTTAGGTAGATAAAAGCGATGAAATTTGCATCAAGAATTTGGGTTATTTTGCAACTCTAACAACAAATTACTTAATAACTATAAGACTCCGTAGGTGGGGTTTTCAGATTTAGGTTACCCCCTAATTCCCTTTTTTTCAAAGCATGGTTCCTTATTTTGGATAATTTTACAATCTGNAGATTTGGGTTATTTTGCAACTCTAACAACAAATTACTTAATAACTATAAGACTCCGTAGGTGGGGGTTTTCAGATTTAGGTTACCCCCTAATTCCCCTTTTTTCAAAGCATGGTTCCTTATTTTGGATAATTTTACAATCTTTCCGTCGCCAAATTCGGTTGTTTTATATTCGCACTTAACAATTAACACTTTTCACCGGTAGCACTAGTAAGCTAGAAAAGTGACACACTAAAATGTACAAATGTATGTACGTATTCAGAAGTGTACGAATACATGGTGTCGAACTAACTGCATACATGTGTCACTCGTTTCGAGAACGGCATCCTTTCATTTACTCGAACAAATGTGGCGTTGGAAAAAAAACTGTGGAAATCACAGTGGTTAACTTGGCAAAATCTGACCGCTGCTGCATTTTGGCACAAATAAGATACGTTGCAGAAACAGCCTTAAACTTAAAGATACACAGTGACTAAACTTTGAACGAACTCGGTGAACATATTTATTTAATCTTTATGTAAAATGTTTATTTTATTTCCAGAAAAAAAATACACTGTTCTGAGCAAACTGNGGTGAACATATTTATTTAATCTTTATGTAAAATGTTTATTTTATTTCCAGGAAAAAAATACACTGTTCTGACTTTTTAGAAGCAAACCTGATAAGCTTTAACTTTCAAAACACGAGTGTAAATGTGTTGTGACCGCTTTTTCACAGTCATATTTTACTGTTCATAACAATAAAGTATCTTTCACAATCCGAAGCAAATATTTTCACGGTGTACCATGTTAGCTTGCCAGTGTAGATTAGTTTACTGAAAGAGTTACGAGCGCAAACAACCAAGCTCGCCTGTAATCTGTTTAACGAGGAGGTCGCTTGTAAAGTCAAGCCGCCAACAAAGAACGCGATCACACACTGGATTGCCACTTCGTTTTCACTTACACAATCGTACATACATATATACTTAAATACGATCTTGTTATTTTTGGTTCCTGCCTTTTGTTTGGTACTAACCGAAAACTGCTGGCACTCAAGCTTAAAAAAAACTCGTTGACGGGAATACCACTGCATCCTTACTGAAATAACTGCAAATGTTGCTGTCGCCAGCAGTGCAAATGAATAAAATCGAAAAGTGAGTCTTATTTGTGTCCATTCTCAAATATACCTTAAGCTTTTTTTTTTGTTTTTTATTGTCCCTTTTTTTCTGAAGTGCTATTGTGCGCTCAAACTGTTTTGTTTCCTGTATCTGGCTACCGTCTTGGGGGATATGACAGACTTAGACACTTAGACAGCCGCCGGTTAAAATTGCTATTGGGAGGCTTTTTGCCAAGCAGACGGTAATTGAATCCTACTGTCTCTCCCTATTTGAGCCAACAAAGATGGGAAAATGTCAAATAAAGCCGCGGAAAGGTGTAGATGGCATAGTAATAAAAATAAGGATCGAAAATTCATTTAAAGGTGGTGTATATAATACATACATACATATGTATGGATTTGTATATGTATGTATGTAAATATATACCGAGATAGCAAAGAAATTTACGTTTTATGACCGTGTCAGTTGACCAATTGCCGTTGACGAACGGGGATTTTTTGCCGCGAATGTTCACTGTAACAAGTAATTTTTCAGCAAAAAGCAGATCTGACTTCAATTCTCAGATAAAAATTTAAGATTATCGTTAATTTCTTCATGATCCAATTATCGGATCTAACCAATGGCACCACTCTTGAGGTACAACCTTTCCGATAAAAAAAAAATATCGAAATCGGTTAACGTGGTCCAAAGTTATGCGGTAACATACATAAAAAAAATATATATATATTCCGACGAACTGATACCTCCTCCTTTTTTTTTGAAGTCGGTTAAAAATTAAAGCACACTGACGTATATGAGAACGCGCACAACCAAGGCAAACGACGAAGTTCGCTCGTTAACTGTTCCCTTTAATAGATTTCTTTCCAAGACGTGTTTAACAAGGCGGTGTTAACCGTATATAAGTAAATAATTACACTACTCAAAACTCGAAAAAACAATGAAGTATTAAAAAAGTTAAAATAAGACCAAACGTTTTCACCCTATGAAAACCTATGTAAAATAAAACCGGTTTATCCGATTGATTTTATTTTAAAACTGATTTTTTTCAAATTGAAATTTTTCGAAAAACTTGAAAACCGGGAAAAAGCAAGTAATCGAAGACCCTAGTCTTTATGCTGTTACACATACTTAGAATATTCTTTTACACAAGTATTTATAGTCCCTACGCAAAAATGGCAACTAGGGAATCCAATGCCGCAAGTCTGCGGGATCGAGTCATCAATTTGTAAAACTGTGATAAATCATACTGTTTATTCTAACTAAGTAACTATGTAGTAATGTCATATAAAAAGGATAATGTATTGGTATATGTATTTCCAATATTCTTTCATTTTCGTATCCGGAATACGTTCGAAAACGATGGTGTTATTTGAAAGCAATAATTGTATTTTACTTGTTCAAGCTGAACATTTGAAAGCATGTATACATAGTCGGCAGTGGCTGAGCGTGCGGATGGGCTTGCTGGCATTTGTTAGCTTTCAGAATGTGCCGGCTTCGAATTCCGTCAGAATCGGTAGTGTCTCAGAGGTGGTCCCATACTAATCTGGTTTAGATCCGATCATTGGATCATGAAAAAATTAACGGTACTCCTAAATTTTTATATGACAATTGAAGTCAGTTTTGTTTTTTGCTTAAAAATTACTTGTTACATAAACAATGGGCGTTACTTACGCCTTCGAGATTGTATTAAAGTTGCCCTAGAGGTTTACATAGGTATATATGTACATGATTTCTGCACTAGCCAAATCGATTAAATACACTTTTTGAAAAATTTTAACTTAAGTGTCAAAGTTTATAATAACTTTATGTTGTATACATAGTAATATTTATAATAACATTCTTTATTTGAATTTATAATGTAAGGGTTATTTAAAAAAAGTAATGTGCATTATTTGATCGCATCTCTCACGTTTTTAATGGTGTTAATTGATTTGGCATGCATGCGTGATTAAGTGGTACCACTTTTTT
>NW_016159144.1:93311-95842 GCF_001687245.7 Rhagoletis zephyria
ATATTCTGCATACGAGCTGATGCATGCACCTCATCAGCTCCTCGCCGCCGTACTTGAATAGCTCGGCTGGCAGGCCGTCAGCTCCAGCAGCTTTGTTGTTTTTGTTAGGTGAATAACGGTAAATTATAAAAATCTCGAAAAGCATAGGAAAATAAATTGACTCGATTTTCAGACGTAGCGAGCAATTCTACATTAAAATGTGTGATGCAGTGGAATCATTGATTTATAGATTTCCACCCCTTTGGAGAAATTCTCAGCATTTTTATTTTATCAAGCTTAAATATACATACATAGGTATTTCATGCCAAATTTTTCTTTTTTTAAATCAATTTTGTGTAAGAGTATTGAGAAATAAATTTCTGCTATTTCTGCTAAATATCTTCTGAGGCAAGGATATGTAACTTCATTATTCCACAAGTTAATAACATTTCACTACATGTCCTTAAGGTTTTTGGTGGAAAAAATCAAACAATAATCTTCTAAATTCGAAATAACGCATGACCTTAGCTCCTTGTGGCACATATGTTTGTACATATCGCAAATCATAACTCAAAATTTCGTACATACATATGTATCATCAAAAACAAATTCTTTCCGTAAGAAGTGTACGTGTATGTAACTTTTCCGCAGATATTGTAAAATATTTTAAGGTTTTTAGGGATTTAGTCTGAAAGTTACTAAATGAGATCGGAAGTGACCAAATTACCAGAGAATAAAAGTTGCCAATTTTGGTAACATTTTACCAGAGTGGCAACCGTTCTTTTCGGTACATATCTGTACATATGTTTGGCTCACTTCCACAACGTCAATTGCTTTGCAAACGTACAAAGTATATAATGTTCCATAACTCCGAACTACAAAATATTGACAATTTATGCTTTTCCAAAACGCACCCGAAATGTTATCGAAACGCATCGCTAGAGCAATCAGCGCATCAGAAACAAAGATGCACTTCTGCATCTGTTCTCCTTTTACTCTCATTTGAGAGAGTAAAATTGTAGTTTGACAGTTCCACAGGTTTTAGTCCGAAGTTCAAAGGAACAGACTATGTATTGATATGTTTTGGAAGTCAGCCTTTTCTGCCGCACACTTTAGTGAGAGAACGGATCCGCAAAGTATCCGAGAATGGAATCGGTAAACGGATAAAAATTCGCATTTCATCCAGTTTTTTTTACTTTTTCGGATCCATTTCCGATGGCTGGAATATGCTAATACATATTCTGTCATGGGGGAATCATAACAATTTTAACCAAACCGACATGCATATTTGCAGTGTTGCAGTGTTGCAGTGCTATTACTACACCACGATATTCTGTATGTCTTTTTTATTCCAAACTGTTCAAATTAGCGCACACAATGCTCATTCTCATAACTCTTGCGAGATGCCCTTGCTTAGATACGTTTTTATCTGCGTATTTATCAGGACGCAAATGTTGCCACACACGTTCTGGGACAGATACAAAGATACGCCGCATCCATTGTTTGGTCGTACAGCTAGCGAACAGTAGATGGCGTTAAATAGCAGCCGAACTTTGTGTTCACACATTTCCGCACTAACACTCGCACAGGAGCACTGGGGGGGAATTGTTTATGTCCGCGGGTTGTGTTCTTTGCTGCCGCATTAAACATTGTTTGACTTTTACTAATGTACATACATACATACAGTGACCTAAATACAAATATGGACGCGAAATTTTAGCAAGTTTTGTATATTTAATGTTTTTTTTTTTTGGAAAGTATAGCTCATTACCTAATCAAAACCATATATGTGAATCCAAATTACAGACTTTGTGCAAAAGCTATGAAAATTCTGCAAAGATTCACCAAATTTTCAAACATCTTAATCATAATTTTTTGATAAAATTTTGGTATGCAGTTTTTAGGCCATTAAATAGTATAATAACATGCAAGTTTGAAACAGCTAGGATCTACCGTTAATATTTGGCAATTTTTTTTGTTGACGGTGTTACGCAATTTTCCCATACAAAGGATGTCCGACATTTTTTTATTTGATTTTTATATCTGGCCATAAATACGGGCTCTGAGACAAGTTTGAAGTTTCAAGTTTTTTCAGCAAATGCTTGACAAATAATATTCGATCAGACTTACTGCCTAATCAGAATGGTGTACCAAGAGCTGTCAAAAGTTAAAATATTCTAAATACTCTACCCAACTAACAATTTTCATTTCATAAGACTCTACAAGCATCTTATGAGAGGATACGCAATTGGTTTAAGAGAATAGTACCCTTATAATTTCACCCTGGTAGAGTACTACGAGTGCTTTATGAATACGTTGTCAGAATTAAATGGCGCATTTATGAGAGCTATTTTGGTCTTATAAAAATACGATAGCTCTCTTTATAAGACATACGCAAGTTTCATAAAAAAACTATTTGAATTGCACTCTCATAATGGTATCATAATAATTAGCATAACTTTGGTGATGTTATTTTTGTAGAGTAAAGGTAATTTTATAAGAATTAACTCATAGCAAATCGATGTTGCATTTTTGATGGCAAGACTAGAATT
>NW_016159145.1:0-1919 GCF_001687245.7 Rhagoletis zephyria
TCTGTATATTTGACAGAAATGCAACTCTGAGAAATTACGCACGCAAATTTATTTCGGTTAATCAGATGTGNTGAGGAAATCGCCAACGGCTCTGATGCTGATTCTAGTGTTTCTAGTGATATGGATAGCCAAACGATTGGTAGACAAGGCAGCGAACGTACAAGAAAAAAGGCAGCGATTTATGAACTAGAAATAGAGAAATATTTGCAGCTACCTCTTATATCCAGACAAGAAGATCCCTTAACTTGGTGGAAGTATAGCCGCAAAGAATTTCCAAATTTGTTTACACTGGCAATGAAGTATCTCTGCGCGCCACCTTCCTCAGTGAACTCGGAAAGAGTATTTAGTGCATCGGGTAACATTTATGTTGAAAATAGGAATAGGTTGTTACCCGATAATGCGGAAATGCTTCTTTTCGTAATGAAAAATATACAGATTGTTAACCTTGATTACTAATTAGACACTTTTAAATTGGATTACAAAAATACAAAATCTGGGTTAAATTTCTAAATTGAATCTTCTATAATCGATATCCGGATAACCAAAAAACGGCCGGATAGGCCGGATTCCGGATATCTACCGGATACCCGGCACATCCCTAGTTTAAACTAAAAATCTTATTTTGGGTGGGACGAAGTTCGCCGGGTCTGCTAGTATGTATATATATTAATTTGTATAGATATATGTATGTAAGTATGCACATGAATTTTTTTTAAATCGGTAAGATGCATATTAACTTGAGCTATGTATAAAATTGTTAATGACAAAAATGAAAAGTACTCAACCTCATATATGTACATATATCGTCGTTTAAAGTACAAAACCGCGTATCGTCGTTCTGCAAAACCGCGTATCTGACATTATTTGCCAAAAAAATGGATTTGCGCACCGAAGCTGTTGGCTCACGTCTTGTCCATTCGTGCTGAAATATACTAGCCAGAAATGCGACTGCTTTATAAAAGAGAGAACAATTTTGAAATATGAGTGTTTTTAATCTCTACAAAATAATTTATGCAACCTCACATACGCGGTTTTGCGTTATCTTAACCACGGTTAAACCACGATATATAGATATATAAATATATCTTACTGATTTAAAAGAAAACCTCATATATGTACATAAGACTGCATCACTCCCCATACAAAAAAAAAATCGGTACTGTTTTTCCATTGAAATTATAAAATCTTTTATATTTTAAGACTTCCACCAAAATATTTCGGAAAAATATTAAGATTTGAGCGAGCTGGATCGATTTGAAAATACCTCCAAAAATGGGAGTTTTTTATGAATAAAAATAGTTTTTTTTTTTTTTAATAATAATATCCCAACGGTTTTTACCCTCCATTCCCGCCCATCCGCACGAGGGGCGCAGTCCGCATGACCTACGCAACCAGTATTTTCAATTTTTGCGCCGAGTCACGATAGGCAGGAGTTTGTTAAGTGTCGAGATCTAAAACTGTTCAGCTACAGAACTAAATTCATCAGCCGATTTTATGTCTTTATTTTAATGATTAATTTATTGAGAGAGGACTGTATCGATTTCTTAATGCTGAAAAGCGGATCTGATATATCAAACGTGCTGGAATGAGAGTTAAAATCCTGGCATAAGCAACGGAGTGGGTCGTGCAATTCAAAATTAGTTTTACAAGCGTTCAGAAATAGGGGGCAAAAGTGTCTTGATACCCGGGAGGGAACATTAAGGCTAACTTCGCCAAGAAGAAGCGGACTTGAAATTGAGCCTGTTAGTAATTTAACTATAAAAATTGTACCAAGCATTTGCCTGCGGCTGGAAAGTGTAGGAAGATTAATAAGTTTTAATCGGCTCGTATAAGGTGGAAGGTTATATTGAGAATCCCAACGGAAATTTCTTAAAGCAAAAAGTAGGAATTGTTTTTGAATTGACTCTATCTTGTCTGAG
>NW_016159145.1:5485-21969 GCF_001687245.7 Rhagoletis zephyria
ATTTAGAAGCAGGACGACCTGCATCGTCGCTTTACCGCTTTCGTTGATTTTGACCACCTTCCAATTATCGGTGGGTAGCTCCGGGTTATAGAGCCTTATGGTTTGGAGGATCCTTTCTGGCTCCGCTGGCCTGCAAGGCAACCATGCTCTCGCTCTCGGTCGCACCGGTAGGTCCTTGAAGTCGACCGCCCTGAGCTTCGCACCAGGGTAGACTTCTCCAATACCTGCGACTGTTTTCTTGTAGATCTCCGCTGATCTAGCATCCTCGCATGCTATAACGCGGATGTTATTTTGGAACCACCCCGCTCCCTTGCAGGTTGGCGGAGGTCCCGGATTCTCCAACATAATGTTGATAGCAATGTCGGCCATCGCGGCCTTAACCCACTTCCATTGCTGCCTCAGGGTGAGGCTGTCTTCATTGCTCTCATCGATGACGCCGAGCAGGATCTGCTCCTTGGCTACTTCAGCAAAAGAAGGCCCCTGCGTTCTGACCCTCTTTGCGTATTGGTTGGGCGTATTTTCCCCCGATCTATTGCGCTTACTGGAGGGCGCCTGCGGCTGCTTCTCCTCCGGCTTGCGGTAGTCGGGCAGGACTGCCTTTGCCCAGTCGATTTCTGTGAGGATCTCCTTCACATGCTCTTCTTTCGCCTTGCTACACAGGTCAGGCGTTGCGGTGAACCTTTGCAGGATTCGAGCAGCCAGCTTCCTCTGACGATAGCCCGCTGCAGCTGGTTCTGGCCTCTGGTCAGGCCTCGTGAAGGCCGTGGGTGTCGCGGGAGGACCGCCCGGGGCCTGCGCCCCAGATTCAGCCTTATCCCCGGCTGCAATCTGCATGCCAGGTTGGCGTCCACTGGTGCCAGGAGTTTCCCGGGGTGGACTCCTTTGAGCAGCCCCACCGCCACTTTCCTTCGTTTTTGCGAGAGCTTGGCCCGGTTTCACCATTGGCCTTGGTTTCCCGCTATTTGTCACCGCACTACGGCTGGTGGAGGTACTCTGCATCGCTTGAGCTCCTTGTTTAGTGGGCCGAGACCCTTCCGACGCTTTAAGGGGGCCGGTCCCTTTATACATTGTTTTTGATGTTGTTGTTTGCTGTTTTTGTTGTTGTTGTTGTTAATTGTTTCTTGTCCATAATTGATCCCACGGGCTGCGGAGAAAGGGGTTCGTCCACCCGGGCAGAGATCCGCGATGCCCAGGTAAGGCCTACTTACATCCTGGGTGTGGCCGCCTCCCAGAGGGCTCCGTTCGCGACTGGGCTATTTAGGGGCCCCCAGCCTGGCCGATCCTCGGTACGGTGCGCGTGACGCCTTGATCCAGCCCCTTCAGACCTCCAAGCCACGATCAGAAACCATTTCCATATGACTACACTATTAAGGAGTTTAGCACATAGCACTGATTCCTGATCTTAGCTGAGCACCATTCTGACATCGCACAGAATCCTCTGTAGTGCCCATTACCAGTCAGCACCCTCGTGGAGGGTTCAGCCGGAGGATTTTTGCCGACCTGGTGGACGTCTTAAAATATAATAAATTGTGTGATCCGGGCGGAAAAACCGCGACTTTTTGGGGTCCTTGGCACATGAATTTTCGTAGCTTTGTGGCTTAGCTTGCAAAATTTTGAACGACTTAGTCCATAATGAAGCCATGGCTGTTGCAAGTAAGCGACATAATTGAGCTGTAAAAATTGCCTTGGAAACATTCTCTAATACAAATACTATCACGGACTTCGGTGCTGGCCACATTGCATTGAGAATAATTGACACACTTTAGCAGAAAATAGGTTTTTATTATAGCAGTGAACCGTAAGCCCTGGCAGCTGGTGCTTCTTTTTTCCTAATTGTAATATATTATTTAGGGGATTCATAAGACCTGCTAAGCGTCCTAGTGTCTAAAGCAGTGATTCCCAAACTGATCCAGGTGGACCCCAGGGGTCCATGGGAGAATCGACAGGGGTCGACGACGTTGGCGTGAAAAAAATATGGAAGTCCACGAGTTGTAAGTGGGGGTAGGAAAGAACCAAAATGGTTGCTTGATAGCCTATTTATTTAACTAAAATTTTTTTGAGTGGTCTATAGAGCTCTTGACCACTGGTGAACTTACCGTCACTTTGTGTCATCATACGTGGGTCTTACACGCCACCTGCAGGCTAAAGAGAAACGGCTGTTTGTATATTACTAAGTCAGGCGATGCGGAAATTGCCGGTGGCAGATATTTGAGCACTTGTGTATTTTCAATGCTACAGGATAGTACGGCACCATTACATGTGTTGCATGCATTTCCCTTAAGGGGAATGCTGGTTTAATTCCAGCACTGAGCCCGCACTCGTACATTGCCGAATCTTCAGTGATGGCTCAAAAACTGACTGAGGGTCAGGATCTGGAGTATATTTCGAAGTTAATGGGGAAAAGCCTCACTTTTTCTCTTGGGGGAATATGCTTCGGTCTTCTAGGCTGAAGTATTTGCAATCCCCAAATCCATAGACTACGTGGTGGAAAATAGGAGTTCACGTGTCTGCAGGTACAGCCAAGCAGCACTTAAGGCATTGGCCAGCCCTCTATCTAAGTACTTCCAAATTAGTTCGGCAATGCAAGTCTTCNGGCCAGCCCTCTATCTAAGTACTTCCAAATTAGTTCGGCAATGCAAGTCTCGACTAAATTATGTTGGCAAACATAAAGAGCTTGCTTTACTCTGAGTGCCAGGCAACTCGCCTGGAAATGAGACAACTGACCCTTTGCCCACAGTTGGCTTAGACCAGGTATTCCTCGATCCGCAACCAGTTATATCACTCCCCACTTCGACTATCGAAGCCACCATCAAAACTGGGTGGATACTTCGCCCAGCAATGACTGTGAGCCATCGATTGGATGCGGGTGGGCAAAACTCATGTTGCCTTCAATCTCATAAGATCTATCTAGTTTTTTTCCTCTCACTGAGAAGACGGGACTGCTGACTGGTCACGTCACGTGGCACAAACACCAGACTGTGATTGGCGTAAATGACAACTGCATCCTGATTTGAAGAGGATGAGACGGTGGAACACTTCTTGAGCTTCTTGCTTGCTTGTTTGTTTATCCTCGATAAATCTTGATTTGGTCTTTTCTTTTTTGTCAGCTTATGAGTTTGAGGTTTGGCGTAAAAACTTTTCAGTTTTGTTGTTTCAAATTTTGTGTGTTTAAAAATGCGAGTGACGAATATTTTTCGCATCAGTTTAAAACTCGGAACGATGGAAATAAAAATGATGCCATTAATACAAATACATAAACTATTTGACAAATACATTACATGCAAATTTCTGAGTGAGCCGAACATGTGAGGAGTTTATGGTGAAGGGAATGTAAATAACGCTATCGCTAGGAGTGCCCTTAAAAATATAATCCCTCAGAGCGAGAGAGTACTTTGATGGCTTTACGAGCTCTGTTTTTTTAAACTTGCAATTGTGTAATCACATTATTTTAATAAATAGAACACAAGAAAATATTTTATTTATATTTTTGTTACTCCGAATTTAGTTTCGGAACTCACACGTGATGCAAAATTACATCGTTAGTTTCAATCTTCACATTTTTCTATGAGCTTTGGAAATATGTTAGAAATGAGCATCAGGGGGTCCACCGNCCTCAGAGCGAGAGAGTACTTTGATGGCTTTACGAGCTCTGTTTTTTTAAACTTGCAATTGTGTAATCACATTATTTTAATAAATAGAACACAAGAAAATATTTTATTTATATTTTTGTTACTCCGAATTTAGTTTCGGAACTCACACGTGATGCAAAATTTCATCGTTAGTTTCAATCTTCACATTTTTCTATGAGCTTTGGAAATATGTTAGAAATGAGCATCAGGGGGTCCACCGAAACCAGTAAAGTTTTGAAAGGGGTCTACGAGAAAAATAAGTTTGGGAACCTCTGGTCTAAAGCCTTGACATTTTTTTATGGGAAATAACAGTTGAATGGTGCTATATGTATTCTAAGAGCGAATTATATATTTCCTAAAACCATTTTAACCAAATAGCTGGTAATTTTACGCACAAACATATTTTAAGCATGTTGTTTCCGTAAGCAAATCGATTTAAACTCTTTCTTTACTTTTCATTACAGGTCGATATGATTTTAAGTTTTAATACAGGAATATATTACACTAGAACAACATGATTAACAGCGCGAATTCGGTGGACATCAAAGTAATCAACCATGGTACTGTCTTACTGCAATCGGGAGTGGTGCCGTTGGACAAATGCAAGTTAATACACACTACGAAAATACCCCAAACTGCTGGAGAAAGATTTACTTCGTCATACGAAATACAAAGTTCCCTTGAATCTTATAACTACAAAGCCAATAAAAATAATAGGGTAGATATTCAATGTGGCAAGACCAAACCACAACGTGTCCATGTTCAGCATCTAAAAACGCACCCGAATTTGCAGAACAACCGATGGAGTTCCCACAAATTGAGTAACGAAGCAGTTGCGACCACACCAAATATGTGTTTAAGTAAAATAAATCACAACAATAACTTAATTAGAAAAGAAAGTGCCTTTAGTTTGAGCAGCGGAAATAAGAATAATAATATCACCGTTTCAAACACTTTCGCGAATATTAAAGGTAAGACGGAGCTAGGTGGCGATGGAGTTATTCAATCAATTCAAAGGGTTGATGCTCATGGGGAGTCAAGTGATAGGCGCATGTCGTCCGTTCTAAGAACTGATTACCAAGAAAATGCCTTTCTCCGCATCGAGGATGTGCACAATTACGCTAAGTTGGACCATTATAGTTATTTGAATGAGAGTAGTAATAGTACTATACATGAGGAGGAAAATGAAGACGAAGAGGAAGATTTCGACGAGGATACGGATGATAACAATGATGATGCCGCTACAAATTATGAGCGTTATTTGAGGAATAGCAGGCACTTTGTCGAGAAGAAAAGGAAGTCTAATGAAGATGCGAAGCCAAATATGAGTTTTATGCGAGTCACTAGAATGGAAACGGAGGAGACTGAACACAATGTCGATATTGAGACTGTGCACACAGAACAGAATGAACCTGGGGCGACGGTGCTGAGCACACCTGATCATCATGCGCGCAGGCCAATGAATGCTTTTCTAATATTTTGCAAACGACATAGAGCTATCGTTAAAGAACGATACAAGTCATTGGAAAATAGGTAAGCGTTATAGTGACAGATGCTCATCTATCTAGAATCAAAATCTAAATAATTTATTAATCGTACCTTTTTTTGTTGTTTTTATAGAGCGATTACGAAAATACTTGGTGACTGGTGGGCTTCCTTAGATGCCAGTGATAAAAAGTGTTTTACTAATTTGGCGCAGCAAGTAATAATACCGATTTGTATTTAGTCATAGATTAGACAAATAATGGTATTTAATTTTTTAGAATAAAGATGCATTTTTCAACGCGAATCCCAACTTCAAGTGGTACAAGCTGCCCGCTCCCCCTTTGCGCACCTTAAACACCAGGCCGGGCAATAATGATCGTAACGTAGAGCAGGAGGACGACAAGTCTGTTACGTCTGCGCATTTTAGCGGCACTATGCTATCCAAATATGCAAACAGAAACAGCAGCCATGTTTTCAAACTAGCTGATGAAGCTCAAACGGGCGAACTTAGTACGTTAATTAATGGCGAAGGCAGCAACAATAACATTAATGCAAACCAGAATGCATTGCAGCAAGCGTTGGGCGAAACATCTCAGTTTCTGAACGCATATATGCCACCCAGCAGTGATAACGATGCTAACCAGTCAAGTAAAAGTCGGCTGATCAGCGAAAACAGCTTCTCAAGTAACGGTAGCGAAGATGATGTTTTGTCTAAAAAATCTTCAAGAGCGTGTAAAGGAAAAATATATCAAGAGCTTATTAATTCCGGTCAGATTTCAGCTGTGTCAAAAAAAGTAAAAGCGCCCAACTCAGTAAGCCATCCCAACGGTTTCACTCATCAAACTGTGAACCCGTCACTTACCTCCAATCGAACTTCATTGGAGGGCTTTAACAATATTACATCAATTAGTGCGACCTTACAAAAGTCTACAAGCAACGTTGGCATAAAAGAATTTTCGCCGTTAAGAGGATCTCATTCAAACAATGATTTTGTTAGTTTTGATCTGGAAGAAAAAATTAAAGAACTGCCAGCTCTTAGCTTAGACCTTTATTTGCAACGCAAGCGTAACACGAAAAAAAAGAAAAAGATCACATCAAAGAAGCGCCATTTAAATAACTCATCGAACAGCAAGAGTTTAGGGGCTGTAAATGAGATCCCTATTTCATCTATCTCGGCTTCTATAAAGGTTCGAGAAGGCGCCCAACAGCAGGCTGTGGGTAGTCAAAAAAGAAAAGCGCGTAAGGAAAGCATCACAAGACGTGACGTTACCGCCATAGAGAATGGAATCGCATCTGTTATTCCATTAGCTAAAAGCTTCAATACCATAAATGGCTGTTATTTTTTCAATGAATCGACAGGTTCGGCAATGTCAAAACCCCTATTAGGAGAACTTGGAAAAGTTGCTGTTGAAACGGGAGCGAACAATCAACGAACAAACACTTTTGACAATTTAACCAATGATAACATTTCGTCTACCTCAGACTTACTCATTCTGGCCGAGGTTGCTGCCAATCGTACCGAACTAACAAATTGAAAAGTGAACGGTTCTCATTGTACTATCTCCTCTTACAAACATATAAGCAACCAAAAAAAAAATGTTTCTTAAGAATGCATTATATCAGATATATATGCTTTGTTTATAGGATTAATCAAAAATTGTTATTGTTTTCGAAAGTTATATTTAATACTGTTAGTTTAAAGTCGGATATAAAATCGTAGTTATATTTTCACACATATACATACATATATATATATATTGTGTAAATAACTCTAATATAAACCGTGAAACTGGAGATTTTTATCCCTGTGATGTTGTGGATGACTTCTTAAATAAACGAATGCAATGTGGGTGAAAACTCTGCAATTATACCCCCCTAAACTTTTATTTCGATCAATAATGCTGCAACTCTTCTCCGTAAAGGACACAGGATACAATCCTAGTACGCTGGGCTATGAAGATACAGAGGAACTAAAATTTCGATTTTTGCCACGCGCGGTAATATTCAAATTTTCGCAACTTTTACTGGAGTGCCTCAGTTTTAGTTTAAAAATATGGATTTTAGTGGAAAAAAATAATTAGTTTAACAGTTTTAAGATATATTGAGTTTTAAGAACATTTTTGTGTTTTCCTCCGGTGCGCCTGACAACGCTGCAGTTAATGACGCGCATTTTGACCCCATTTTCAGTCTTCCCAAGTCCTACTGAACAGGTAGTAGCAGTAGAGTAGCTGATTTGTTTTTTTTTTAATGAAATTATTTGGTCTTTAATATGTCAAATCTTTATAATTTCTTTTTATAAAAACACTAAGGCCCACTTGCAGAACATCCAGAGTTAAATATATAAATAGAGAGTTAAATAGCTCAGAGTTAAATTGTTATATTCCTAAACCAGACTAAACCAGACAATGTCTTGCAGCATTGAAAATTGGCCCAGAGTTAAGTAACCCGAGGGATTTCTAAATTAAGTAGGCACCACTCTCTCGTTTGTTTACATTTCTTATTAGAATTTGAATATGAAATTTCAAACACTTAAATATGTACATACATACTACATACATAGGTACAAACTGTAAATTGGCCAACGGCACTTCTGGGAGTTGGAATTGGATGGACTACCAACACGGGTGGTGCATTTTAACCGCATATAGTTTTTACGCTAGACTTTCTGAAACCTCAGAGCTGAAGGCGTAAATATGAATCCATGAATATGTATGTATGTATGTATGTATGTATGTACATATGTTTTAAAAAATATTTTTTAAATCTCAATTTATTTTTTCTTGTTACTGACAGAATTGACATATGTATGTATGTAGAGTTAGCAAGTTAACCTTGGAAATTTTCTGGGCTAAATATTTAACAATTTAACTATAGTTTTACTCCTAACCACTGATTTTGCAAGCCAATTTATCAATTTAACTGGTAAACTTTGAGTTAAGTAGATAACCTGCTGTTCTGCAAGTGGGCCTAAGACCTACTTGCAGAACAGCAGGTTATCTACGTAACTCGAAGTTTACCAGTTAAATTGGTAAATTTGCTTGCGCAATCAATGGCTAGGAGTAAAATTAGAGTTAAATCGTTAAATATTTAGGCTCACTTGCAGAACTTCCAAAGTTAAACATATAAATAGCTCAGAGTTAAATTGCTATATTCCTAAATAAGACAATGCCTTGCAGCATTGAAAACTGGCCCAGAGTTAAGTAACCCGAGGAATTTCTAAATTAAGTAGGCACCTCTCTCTATTTTTTGACGTTTGTTTACATTTCTTATTCGAATTTTAATATAAAATTTCAAACACTTAAGCGCCACGGAGATGATCAAATATCTTTATCAAGGCTTTAAGTATATTGGTGTCGTCGGCTTTTGTCGGCTACACGTATCCCTGCAGTAAAAAGCAAACCAGTTAGAAAAAATACTAGTTCGTTAACTAGTATGTGCCAACCAGTTCGACAATTTCGAAGAACTTAGGCGATCAGCGACATCTGCCTTTGAATTGCCAAAGCCAAAAATAAAACGCAATTAATTGCTTTTCTTACAAATGTCGGCTGTGGCGTCACGTGAAGACTACTGGTTCTGGTTCTGAAATCGCAGGTTCGAGGCCGCTTGGAAGTGGTTAAGATTTTTAAAGTTAAATAAATGTAAGTAAAAATAATTTATTCAATTTATAAATAAATACAAATTTGAAAATCTAATACAATAAACAGCCTAAACAAAAAATTAAATTTATAAAAAATAAAAATAAAATAAAAAAAAGAAAATAAAAAAATTTTCCCTGCGCCAGGAATTGAACCTGGGACCTCAGGCTTACCACGCGAGTGCTTTGCTCTGTCCGCCATTGTGACTGCTGGAGCGTCGCGAGCAAAAAGGCACACTTATGCCTTTCAGGGGGCATGAATTGGCAGACTATCTCATCAACTGGTATGATGCTACTAGTACTTATACTAGTAGATGCTGATGCATAGCCTGACAATTTACATCTCGTAGGACATCGCAATGTTAAAAATACCAGTCGCTAACATTGAAAAAGGATAGAACGTGAACTAGTTCGGCTGAAACGCAAACCGGTAGAATTCTAGTTCACAACTAGTAGCTTTCCCTGCAGGGTATGTATAAGGGCAGCGCAATAGTTTCACTGCGTAATGAAATACGCATAACAAAATTTTCCCTGCGCCACGATTTGAACCTGGGACCTCAGGCTTACCACGCGAGTGCTCTTCTCTGTCGGCCATTGTGACTGCTGGAGCGTCGCGAGCAAAAAGGCACACTTATGCTTTTCACGGGGCATGAATTGGCAGACTATCTCATCAACTGGTATGATGCTACTAGTATTTATACTAGTAGATGCTGATGCATAGCCTGACAATTGACATCTCGTAGGACATCGCAATGTTAAAAATACCAGTCGCTAACATTGAAAAAGGATAGAACGTGAACTAGTTCGGCTGAAACGCAAACCGGCAGAATTCTAGTTCACAACTGGTAGCTTTCCCTGCAGGGATACTACACCGACTCGTTGTCGGCTATGCTTGATGAAACTCATAAAATTTTGATATTTGAATGTGATGACTGTTTATTTGACCGTCTCGCGTTATGCTTGACAAAAAACAAGCTCACTTGCCTTCTGGGCATCGTGGTGAGAAAGCGCGCGGACAAGGAAAAGAAATTGTTTTACGTTTGATTGCTCATATCAATACTTACTAGCTTTATGAAAGATAATAAATATTAATTTATAACATATAACATATAAAATTATGCCATAAATGATATAATAGGTTTGTTCCACAAGCTAATCGAAGTCACTTCGAGTTACACATACGCGTTTCACAAGTAAGTTTTAGAGTTTATTTGACATACGCTGACAGTCTGAACTTTGCTCGAGTTTTTCTACAAGTAGCTTGTGGAACACAAGGCACATTAATACAGGTAGAAGCCAAAATGACGTTGCTCTCATGAGAACCAAACCCTTAAACTTCAACTTGTTTTTCTTTTATTTCCTATATTTCGTTACGCTTTGAATGTCATATCGTTGTTTTTTTTTAATGTTCGTTAATAACAAATTTTAATTAACATGTGAATTTGAGTAGTGTTGTGCGGTTTATACTTAGTGTATGTGTTAAAAATGCAACACCTGAAGCGTTGTTTTTTATGTGGTTTTAAATATGAAGCAGATACCACTAATTGTTTTTAACGTGCCTCAATGTCCTTCGCGTAAAGAGCGTTGCGAAAACAGCTTTGGGGCAGAACTGCAGCGAAATGCCTTGCTGTGCGTTAAACATTTTAAAGCAGCAGATTTCATAAATGCACCGGGAGGTACAGGAAAGGCACTTTTGATACCAAGTGCTGTTCCTATGACCCTTATGCCGGAAAGACCCTCCAACTCATAAATTAAAAACAGAAAACAACATACAAATTAACAAATTTTAACTAAAGAAAAAAAATAAAAACAAAACTTCAAATTTACTCAAACAAGCGAAATGTAATTTTTTATTTCCTTACACACGCTCATTTTTATTTTTACTCTCCCGAAAACTTTGACTTTTGTAGGTTTGATGTCAATTTGGCTTCTACCTGTGTTTATTGTACCATGTGTGGAACAAACCTAATAATTAACAACAAATACTCATCCGATGACATCGTGCTAACAAACGAACACTGCGTATTCACAATACAAAGTGGTGATTGACGCGTTTATTTGAACGTTTGCAGGACACGAGAGAACCTCACTCACACATAAGCAATGCTTGACGTATTTATTTGATTGTCTCCGTGGCGCTTTACATACATATGTCGTAATATCAAATTATTCTCTGTGTATGTTCTTTGATGGCTGCGCATGCCTGTGTGAACTCGTCTTGTTGGGGTGTTGTTTCACTCTTGTCGTTTCCGATCGTATGTGCTCTGGTTCTATATCATTACCTCCAAATTATATTGTATTGCCGTTCTCATGTTAGTGTGAGAGTACACTACATATACTCGCTAACAAGATTTGATAAGCGAGACGTAAGTGAGCTGTGGCTGAACTTAGTCCTGAGTGTTGCTGAGTGTGAGAGAAAGGGGAATGTTCACCTATGAAATATGTCATATGTCTGTATGCGATTTCGACGACGAAAAGGATGCTCGACTAAACAAAAGGGTATCGGAGATTGATCGTGGAAGATACAGCCCCGTAGCGAACGTCATGCATTAGTCACTTAAGAGTCTTGTACGGAAAAGTTACATCTTAAATGACTTTGGGTTCCGTTTGTATGGAAGTCGTTCATGACTTTCATATATATGGTAATCTCGTCGTTGATGTCATCTGCATGACCAAGTCATGCCGTGATCATTAATGACATTCAAGCGACAGTATCTTCCAATGTACTTTTTATAAGTGACCGCTGCAAGACATTGTCTGTTATAAGTCTTTGATAGGAGTACACCTGCATGACATTGTCACCGGTGTCATTGTCAGCTATATGTCGTTTAGGATTCACAGCAAGTGCGACGATATCACAAAATCCTCATTAGTGACGATTTCACCGGTGACCATTTTCGCTACTGGGAGCATACACTTGGGAATTCGTTGTCTGCGCCAAGTTCAGTTTTAAAGTACAAAATACAAGATCGACGACAGGGAAAATTGTGGAAACTCGTCATCAGAAGCGGGACCTGTACCTACACCTACATTTTCTGAAGAGCAGTGGCGCGTAATCCTCGAGATGCAGGCATCGACACGTGCACAGCGACAGAACACTACTGTTATGTTGCCAAACTTTAACCCTGATGTCATGGGTGTCGACGCGTCGCAATGGTGTATGACCGCTGATATAATTTTATCGGAGCAGCCGCTTAAAGGAAGTAGCCTTATTATAGCATTGAGCAATTGCATGGAGGGCAGTGCTTCGCAGTGGTTAATACAGATTTCCTATCCTTTGCTTTGTCTAATGTACTTGCAGATATGGCATATTTTGACAGTCGCTTGCAACGAATTATTTTTACCACGAATGCGAAAACTAGAAGCAAGCTACAGTTGGAGTTGAAGGCGTTTACATTCGATAAGAAACGCAGCACTGGGCTTGCTGAGTATGCTGGACCTAACAATAAAAAAGCGAAGATGGCTGCGTTGGTGTATCATTTTTGCAAAAAGCCCGGACATAAAATAGCGGACTGCAGATCCAAGATGCGACAAGGTGGGGTGATGAAGCAACAGAGACAAAAGCTGAGTGTGTCCTGTTTGCGGTGTGGCCAGCTTGGACATTTCGCTAACCAACGGTGACTGCAGCTAAACATGCAGTTGCGCAACAAAAGAGTGTAAATAGTGCTTTGCGGCAGAGCCCAAAGGAAGTATGACGCAACGAGGTGAGGTCTATCCAATTTGTTTTGATTCTGGAGCGGAGTGCTCATTAATCAGAGAGAGTTACGCTAAGTTGGACCATTATAGTTATTTGAATGAGAGTAGTAATAGTACTATACATGAGGAGGAAAATGAAGACGAAGAGGAAGATTTCGACGAGGATACGGATGATAACAATGATGATGCCGCTACAAATTATGAGCGTTATTTGAGGAATAGCAGGCACTTTGTCGAGAAGAAAAGGAAGTCTAATGAAGACGCGAAGCCAAATATGAGTTATATGCGAGTCACTAGAATGGAAACGGAGGAGACTGAACACAATGTCGATATTGAGACTGTGCACACAGAACAGAATGAACCTGGGGCGACGGTGCTGAGCACACCTGATCATCATGCGCGCAGGCCAATTAATGCTTTTCTAATATTTTGCAAACGACATAGAGCTATTGTTAAAGAACGATACAAGTCATTGGAAAATACGTAAGCGTTATAGTGACAGATGCTCATCTATCTAGGATCAAAATCTAAATAATTTATTAATCGTACCTTTTTTTGTTGTTTTTATAGAGCGATTACGAAAATACTTGGTGACTGGTGGGCTTCCTTAGATGCCAGTGATAAAAAGTGTTTTACTAATTTGGCGCAGCAAGTAATAATACCGATTTGTATTTAGTCATAGATTAGACAAATAATGGTATTTAATTTTTTAGAATAAAGATGCATTTTTCAACGCGAATCCCAACTTCAAGTGGTACAAGCTGCCCGCTCCCCCTTTGCGCACCTTAAACACCAGGCCGGGCAATAATGATCGTAACGTAGAGCAGGAGGACGACAAGTCTGTTACGTCTGCGCATTTTAGCGGCACTATGCTATCCAAATATGCAAACAGAAACAGCAGCCATGTTTTCAAACTAGCTGATGAAGCTCAAACGGGCGAACTTAGTACGTTAATTAATGGCGAAGGCAGCAACAATAACATTAATGCAAACCAGAATGCATTGCAGCAAGCGTTGGGCGAAACATCTCAGTTTCTGAACGCATATATGCCACCCAGCAGTGATAACGATGCTAACCAGTCAAGTAAAAGTCGGCTGATCAGCGAAAACAGCTTCTCAAGTAACGGTAGCGAAGATGATGTTTTGTCTAAAAAATCTTCAAGAGCGTGTAAATGAAAAATATATCAAGAGCTTATTAATTCCTGTCAGATTCCAGCTGTGTCAAAAAAAGTAAAAGCGCCCAACTCAGTAAGCCATCCCAACGGTTTCACTCATCAAACTGTGAACCCGTCACTTACCTCCAATCGAACTTCATTGGAGGGCTTTAACAATATTACATCAATTAGTGCGACCTTACAAAAGTCTACAAGCAACGTTGGCATAAAAGAATTTTCGCCGTTAAGAGGATCTCATTCAAACAATGATTTTGTTAGTTTTGATCTGGAAGAAAAAATTAAAAAACTGCCAGCTCTTATCTTAGACCTTTATTTGCAACGCAAGCGTAATACGAAAAAAAGAAAAAGATCACATCAAAGAAGCGCCATTTAAATAACTCATCGAACAGCAAGAGTTTAGGGGCTGTAAATGAGATCCCTATTTCATCTATCTCGGCTTCTATAAAGGTTTGAGAAGGCGCCCAACAGCAGGCTGTTGGTAGTCAAAAAAGAAAAGCGCGTAAGGAAAGCATCACAAGACGTGACGTTACCGCCATAGAGAACGGATTGGAATCGCATCTGTTATTCCATTAGCTAAAAGCTTCAATACCATAAATGGCTGTTATTTTTTCAATGAATCGACAGGTTCGGCAATGTCAAAACCCCTATTAGGAGAACTTGGAAAAGTTGCTGTTGAAACGGGAGCGAACAATCAACGAACAAACACTTTTGACAATTTAACGAATGATAACATTTCGTCTACCTCAGACTTACTCATTCTGGCCGAGGTTGCTGCCAATCGTACCGAACTAACAAATTGAAAAGTGAACGGTTCTCATTGTACTATCTCCTCTTACAAACATATAAGCAACCAAAAAAAAAATGTTTCTTAAGAATGCATTATATCAGATATATATGCTTTGTTTATAGGATTAATCAAAAATTGTTATTGTTTTCGAAAGTTATATTTAATACTGTTAGTTTAAAGTCGGATATAAAATCGTAGTTATATTTTCACACATATACATACATATATATATATTGTGTAAATAACTCTAATATAAACCGTGAAACTGGAGATTTTTATCCCTGTGATGTTGTGGATGACTTCTTAAATAAACGAATGCAATGTGGGTGAAAACTCTGCAATTATACCCCCCTAAACTTTTTTTTCGATCAATAATGCTGCAACTCTTCTCCGTAAAGGACACAGGATAAAATCCTAGTACGCTGGGCTGTGAAGATACAGAGGAACTAAAATTTCGATTTTTACCACGCGCGGTAATATACAAATTTTCGCAACTTTTAGTTTTAGTTTAAAAATATGGATTTTAGTGGAAAAAAATAATTAGTTTAACAGTTTTAAGATATATTGAGTTTTAAGAACATTTTTGTGTTTTGCTCCGGTGCGCCTGACAACGCTGCAGTTATATGTAGCGCATTTTGACCCCATTTTCTGTCTTCCCAAGTCCTACTGAACAGGTAGTAGCAGTAGAGTAGCTGATTTGTTTTTTTTTAATGAAATTATTTGGTCTTTAATATGTCAAATCTTTATAATTTCTTTTTATAAAAACACTAAGACCTACTTGCAGAACAGCAGGTTATCTACGTAACTCGAAGTTTACCAGTTAAATTGGTAAATTTGCTTGCGCAATCAATGGTTAGGAGTAAAATTAGAGTTAAATCGTTAAATATTTAGGCTCACTTGCAGAACTTCCAAAGTTAAACATATAAATAGCTCAGAGTTAAATTGCTATATTCCTAAATAAGACAATGCCTTGCAGCATTGAAAACTGGCCCAGAGTTAAGTAACCCGAGGAATTTCTAAATTAAGTAGGTACCACTCTATTTTTTGACGTTTGTTTACATTTCTTATTCGAATTTGAATATAAAATTTCAAACACTTAAGCGCCACGGAGATGATCAAATATCTTCCCAGCAAGAACAGTGACGGTCGCTTTCCTAGTAACGTGACCGTCACGCGTGCCCATTAAGTTCGGCACGTTTTGCTATCACATTCTTAATAGTGAATCAAAAATGCTCCCAGAAGTTTTGTGTACGTGTGATTTTTCAAACCAAATAGTTTGCCTGCTTGCTCATATGTGAAAAGATTAGCTTGACTACTTACTCATATGCGAAAGATACCTCGCAAGAAAAAACAATAGATGGCACTCCAATCAAAAATTATTACATGTGTTTAGTAACAGCATACAATTTGCGTTTGTGTTGGAGTTTCGGTCACGCTGCCCTGCAGTAAAATTTGGAGACAGTCTGACAAAGCGCTAGATCCGAACTACATATTTCAGAACTATCTCTGAACTGGTGCAAAACAGCTGCAGAACGGGACAGTTGAAGCTCTTGGTGTGCTAGTTGCGCTCTGTTGAGAATTAAATGCACAAATTCTCATTTCTCGTACAATACTAAATAGTTCAGCGGGAAGACCTCCGACTCTAACATCATTGGTCGCGAGTTCAAATCGCGGTGGAGGCAGTTGTGATTTTCAGATTTAATAAATTTAAATTGTTGAATGCCGCTTAAAAATTGAAGCGAAAATGACAAAATTTAATATAAATAAAATAAGAGAATAAAAATCTATACTAATTATATAAAGAGAAGTCCCTTTTTTTTGTAACAGGTAATTTCGCGAACGGCTGGTCCGAATTTCATGAAATTTTGTATACAAATAGCTTTCGGTAACCACCATGTTTTAGGCTAAAAAAATTGTACTTTTTTTCGGGTAGGTGGACCAGGGACCGATCTATTCGAAAAAATCTTATTATAGTCCCATGTGCTTAAAATTTAGTACGTAAGTAGCTTTTTAGCATATATGACCCATTTTTTCCGGGAAGTGGTCCAGGGACCGATCTATTCGAAAAAATCGAATTTA
>NW_016159145.1:26504-33449 GCF_001687245.7 Rhagoletis zephyria
GAACACTACTGTTATGTTGCCAAACTTTAACCCTGATGTCATGGGTGTCGACGCGTCGCAATGGTGTATGACCGCTGATATAATTTTATCGGAGCAGCCGCTTGAAGGAAGTAGCCTTATTATAGCATTGAGCAATTGCATGGAGGGCAGTGCTTCGCAGTGGTTAATACAGATTTCCTATCCTTTGCTTTGTCTAATGTACTTGCAGATATGGCATATTTTGACAGTCGCTTGCAACGAATTATTTTTACCACGAATGCGAAAACTAGAAGCAAGCTACAGTTGGAGTTGAAGGCGTTTACATTCGATAAGAAACGCAGCACTGGGCTTGCTGAGTATGCTGGACCTAACAATAAAAAAGCGAAGATGGCTGCGTTGGTGTATCATTTTTGCAAAAAGCCCGGACATAAAATAGCGGACTGCAGATCCAAGATGCGACAAGGTGGGGTGATGAAGCAACAGAGACAAAAGCTGAGTGTGTCCTGTTTGCGGTGTGGCCAGCTTGGACATTTCGCTAACCAACGGTGACTGCAGCTAAACATGCAGTTGCGCAACAAAAGAGTGTAAATAGTGCTTTGCGGCAGAGCCCAAAGGAAGTATGACGCAACGAGGTGAGGTCTATCCAATTTGTTTTGATTCTGGAGCGGAGTGCTCATTAATCAGAGAGAGTATTGGCCATAAGCTATCTGGCAAGCGCATAAGTAATGTAATATTAAGTGGTATTGGTGACGGTGGAATATACAGCACATTGCAAGTTTTGGGTAATGTTGCCATTAATGAAAATGTTATGGAAATATTATTCCACGCAGTGCAGGATAAGAATTTGAAAAATGATATTACAATTGGACGTGAAATTCTTAACCAAGGTTGTAATGTTATATTGTCATTCGATAAGTTTGAAATTATAAAATCAAAATGTGTAAATATTTGTGCGATTTCTGAGCCATCAGACAGCTTGAAGGATATATGTAGATACTGAACTGGTTGGTAATGACAAAGACAAATTAATTAAATTTATTGAACAATACGCTACAGCGTTCATTAATGGGACCCCTTGCACAAGAGTTACTACAGGTGAAATGAAAGATCGGTTAATTGACCCCAGCAAAACGGTACAGCGGAGACCATATAGGCTAAGTCCTGATGAGAAATAAATAGTTCGAGTTAAGTTAAATGAATTAAGGAAATGTAATATTATCCGACCTAACTAGTTGCTCTCCCTATGCCGGCCCTATGTTACTAGTTAAAAAGAAAAATGGTTCGGATCGACTCTCTGTTGACTATAGGGAACTTAACTCAAACACGGTTTCTGACAAATACCCGTTGCCTCTTATCAGTGATCAAATTGCCAGGCTTTGTGGTGGGAATTATTTCACTTGTTTAGACATGGCTAGCGGGTACCACCAAATCCCAATCCATCCGGACTCTGTTGAATATACTGCGTTTGTAACACCTGAAGGGCAATATGAATTGATGACAATGCCTTTTGGCCTAAAAAACGCGCCGTCCGTTTTCCGTTTTTCAGCGTGCAGTTATGAACGCACTAGGAGATCTTGCTCACTCATATGTAATCGTTTACATGGACGACATTGGGCCTTATGCATAAAAAGTGAGCANCATCCGGACTCTGTTGAATATACTGCGTTTGTAACACCTGAAGGGCAATATGAATTGATGACAATGCCTTTTGGCCTAAAAAACGCGCCGTCCGTTTTCCGTTTTTCAGCGTGCAGTTATGAACGCACTAGGAGATCTTGCTCACTCATATGTAATCGTTTACATGGACGACATTATGGTGGCATCGTCAACAAAAGAGTTTGCGCTTG
The DNA here is from genome assembly GCF_001687245.7 of Rhagoletis zephyria. Lineage (NCBI taxonomy): Eukaryota > Metazoa > Arthropoda > Insecta > Diptera > Tephritidae > Rhagoletis > Rhagoletis zephyria. The sequence continues at coordinate 28,331 of NW_016159145.1, forward strand.
AAAGATTAAAAATTGTTTTGGACGTTCTAACTAAGGCTGGATTCTCTTTCAATATTAAACAAGTACGAAAGTCTAAGTTCGGGCGGATGTGATTTTCACCTTTCCGAAAGCTACCGCTACATGGTAAGCCGGGGTGTATCAATTTAGAGTAAATTAGCTTCCTTAAATTTCGAAATATTGAAGTTTCAAGCATTTCTCGAATTTACCGTTATATGAAAAGCGGCCGTAATTTTAGTCCGATTTCAATAATTTTCAACATTTTGCTTTTATGTGGCAAGCACAATAACCATACCGAGTTTGGTACAAATTGATAGAACGGTTACTGAGATACATATATGTGATCATAAGTGGGCGGTTCCACGCCCAGTTTCCAAAATTTTATCATTAACGTATTTCTTGGTAAAGGATTGTTGCAAGCATCAATTTTGAATAAATTAGCTTTAATATTTATTGATTTATCGAAGATTTTGTATTTCTTTAAATTACCGTTATATGTGTAATGTGGGCGTGGTTATTGTCCGATTTTAAAAATTTTCGGCCATTTGGTATGATGTACCGAGGCCAATAACTGTGCCAAGTTTGGTAGATATTGGTACAGCGGTCACCAAGATACGCCCATTGTCTAAAAATTTATAATATTCTCATTTCTCGTCTGAAAATTATTATAAATGTCAATTTTGAGCGAATAACCTTCAGTAGTTACTAAAATATCGCAGTTTTCGTATTTCTGGAAATTACCGTTACATGGGAAGTGGGCGTGGTTACCGTCCGATCTCGCCCATTTTCAATACCAACCTACCTTGGATAAATGGAAACCTATAACCAAATTTCGTTGAGATATCTCAATTTTTGCTCGATTTATCGTGTACACGGACGGACGGACAGACAGACATGGCTTAATCGCCTTCTTTATTCATTCTGAGAATTTATGCATACATTTGTCTATAGCTATCTCGATTCGTTTTGGCTGTTAAAAACAACCGTTATGTGAACAAAATTAATATACCCTTGTGCACAAGTGCGCTCGGGTATAAAAATGTAGTTTTCTGAAGACTGTTGTTCAGTATTTGGGATATGAGATACGAGCGGGAGAACTAAGGCCAAATCCAGGTAAAATACTTGCCTTAAGCTCTTTGCCTCCGCCGCAATCCATTACCGGCGTGAGACAATTCATTGGTTTGGCTTCATACTTCCGCAAATTTGTACCTGGGTTTTCTCAGATAATGAAACCATTATATTCGCTTACTTCATGGATGTGCAATTTCACGTGGAATGCAGAGCTGAAAAAAGTTCGAAAGAAAATTATTGCCATTCTCACAAACGAGCCAGTTCTTGTAATATTTGACCCACAATATCCGATAGAATTACACACAGATGCGAGTTCCAGCGGTTATGGCGCTATGCTCTTGCATAAGATCGACAATAGCCTTCATGTCGTCGAATATTTTAGCAAAACAACTTCCTCTGCGGAATCTAGGTACCATTCATATGAATTGGAGACGTTGGCGGTTGTCGAATCTGTAAGGCATTTTCGTCATTATCTGCTTGGTCGAAAGTTCGTGGTATATACCGATTGCAATTCTCTGAAGGCATCACGCACTAAAATCGATCTGACCCCTAGAGTACACCGGTGGTGGGCGTATTTACAATAATTTAATTTTGATATTCAATATCGAGAAGGAAAACGCATGGCTCACGTCGACTTTTTGTCAAGAAATCCCATTCAAGAAAATTCCGATTCGATAGTATGCAAAATTCCGAAAAAGCGAGTAAATCTCGCAGAAATCGCATGTGGTTGGCTTCTCGCTGAGCATCGATTAGATTCGGACATAGTTAAAATTGTAAAATTTAATTTTAATGAACTTGCAGAAGATTTGGCAAAAACGTTTGAGTTTAGAAAGGGCATATTGTTTCGCAAAGTTCAAGGAAATAATAGAACCCATTGTTTACCTGTTGTGCCGCGTGCATTCCAATGGTCAGTGATAAACCAAGTGCATGAATCAATTATGCATTATATTATAGGGTGGAAGAAAACGCTGGATAAAGTCTATCAATATTATTGGTTTGATAAAATGAACCAGTATGTTAGAAAATTTGTTGACAATTGTATAACGTGCAAAACCGTCAAAGGCTCCTCGGGAAAAGTTCAGGCAGAGCTCCATCCGATCCCTAAAATAAGTGTGCCTTGACATACAGTACACGTGGATATAACCGGAAAATTGAGTGATAAAAGCGACCTCAAAGAATATTTGATTGTTCAAGTTGACGCCTTTACAAAATTTGTCTATTTTTTTCATACTTCAAAGTTAGATACCGAGAGTTGTGTGAAAGCTATGAAGTCATCTATTTCCTTGTTTGGGGTACTCACCCGTATCATAGCTGACCAGGGTAGAAGTTTCACTAGCTCTAGATTTTCCGAATTCTGTTCATCACAAAAAATAAAACTTCATTTAACTGCTACCGGTGCGAGTCGCGCGAACGGCCAAGTTGAGCGAGTGATAAGCACACTAAAGAATTTGTTGACTGCAGTAGAATCAAGTCACCGATCTTGGCAAGACGCTCTGGGTGAGGTAGAACTCTCCTTAAATTGTACAGTTAGTCGGGCAAATGAAGCAAGCCCTCTAGAGATGCTGATCGGTAAATAGACTCGTCCTGTAGGTTTCATACCACCATGTGAAACTGAGATTGAAGTTGATGTAGCAAATGTTAGAAATAGAGCAACAGAGAATATGAAAAATATACCTTCGTATGATAAATCAAGATTCGATAAAAGTAAAACAACGGTTGTGAGGTACAAAGTTGGTTGGGATTATGTGCTGTTGAAAAATGAAGAGAGACATCAAAACAAGTTCGATGCGAAGTTTAGAGGTCCATTTTTAGTGATTGAGGTTCTAGATGGAGACCGCTACATGCTAAAGTCATTGCAAAATAAACGAATGTACAAGTATTATCATGATGATATCCAGAAAATGCCGAACGGTCATATTCCGAGTTAATTGGATATTGAAATTGAAGGGTTGAACCAACCTAAGAGCCCAGGTGGGACTAAGAGTGATCCGTCCAAGTGAGACGATGTGCAAGCCGTCCAGGTGCGGCGAAGAGTTATCCGCCAGATTTGACGATGAGCTCAATTGTAACGAAGACAAAGTCACAAAGTTTCGGAAGGCTTATAAGCATGTTGGTTAGTATATACCGCTGGAAGGTCACTGGAAGGGTGTTTTTGAGGGATTGAGTTTGAGTTACTGATGCCCCGGCTAATAATAATAATAATAATAATAATAATCCCAATGGTTTTTACCCTCCATTCCCGCCCATCCGCACGAGGGGCGGAGTCCGCATGACATACGGAACCAGTGGTTTTAATTTTTGCGCCGAGTCACGATAGGCAGGAGTTTGTTAAGTGTCGAGATCTAAAACTGTTCAGCTAGAGAACTAAATTCATCAGCTGATTTTATGTCTTTATGTTAATAATTCATTTATTGAGAGAGAAGAGTACCGCTTTCTTAATACTGAAAATCGGATATGATATATCAAACGTGCTGGAATGAGAGTTAAAATCCTGGCATAAGCAACGAAGTGGGTCGTGCAATTCAAAATTAATTTTACAAGCTTTCAGAAATAGGGGGCAAAAGTGTCTTTATACCCGGGAGGCAACATTAAGGCTAACCTCACCCATAAGAAGCGGACTTGAAATTGAGCCTGTCAGTAGTTTAACTATGAAAATTGTACCAAGCATTTGCCTGCGACTGGCAAGTGTAGAAAGATTAATAAGTTTTAATCGGTTCGTATAAGGCGGAAGGTTATATTGAGAATCCCAACGGAAATTTCTTAAAGCAAAAAGTAGGAGTTGTTTTTGAATTGATTCTATCTTGTCTGAGTAAATTTGATGCCTTGGATTCCAAACCACCGAACCGTATTCCAGAATCGGTGTAACTCATGTTGTAAACAGGGTTTTAGTGATATAAGGGTCACAAAATTCTTTTGACCATCGTTTCACAAATGCAAGTACACCTTTAGCCTTGTTGACTGTCACATTAATTTAAAGATTAAAGTTAAGCTTAGGATCCATTGTGATACCAAGGTCCACAAAATTGTAGACCTGTTCCAGGTTATGGTTACCTATTGTATAAGAAGAGGGATGAACGGCTCTTCGCGAGAAGCACATGATTGTAACAAAGGCCTTTCTTTAATTGAAACGTAAGATTTATAAAGCTTTACATCATCTGCACACATTAAAATTTTGGAAAGTTGTATATCTGTAGAAATATCGTTTATAAAAAGTGAGAACAGAACTGGGCCTAGGTGGTTACCTTGAGGGACTCCGGAAGTAACATCAATGACGTCAGAGATATAATTATTTGGAAGAATTTCTGAATTGAAAATGTGAGGTTTCAGCCAAGTTTCAGTGAAAGAAAGAATATTATAATTACATTCAAGGCCTTTAAGGTATAATTTCGTTAATTTAGTATTTAAGCCTCTTACATTTTGGTAATAAATACTTAAAGCAGATTTAATAATTAGTTTTCTGATTCAGTGTTATGACGGGGGAATATTAGCTAAGTTATCTCCTTTTTCGGGCCTATATTCGAATTCACAAAGGAAAGGTCCGGGGGGTCAAAAAGAACTACTAAGCAGCGCAATCAAATTATCTACATTTACGTCAATTTTAAATTAAGAAATATTTCTTTCGTATTTAAAATTAAATTTTCTGATGCTTAAGTCGACAGTTCTAGTTTTTGATGAGATACACCCAGAAAAAGGTTTAGTTATAATAACCAAGATTTGGTTATAGTGATCAAGTGGCATATTTGGATATGGCGAAATAAATATATAGTTCACGAAAGTCTGCAATTTACTTAAGACTTCTAGTTGGGACAAATGTATATTTGTTAATAATTGCAAAACGACTACCTTGATTGGACAATAGTGTTAGTTGAATCAAATCATTGTTGAGCAAACATAAACAATGCTTTGGTTGATACAAGTTCAATCAATTAATTTTGTGAACTTGCTGTAGACTTGAATCAGCTAACCGTTTATTATTGGAAAAAAAGTTTCAGTTTGACACAAATAAAAATTTACTCGATGTTTGTTGTGTTTACTTTCTTCTTTTATTTGC
>NW_016159145.1:33474-33947 GCF_001687245.7 Rhagoletis zephyria
GACGGACGGACGGACGGACGGACGGACGGACGGACGGACGGACAGACAGTCAGCGCTTAATCGATTTCTCTTTTCATCCTGATCATTTATGTATACATATGTCTATATCTATCTTGATTCGTTTTGCCTGTTACAAACAACCGTTATGTGAACAAAGTTATAATACCCTTGTGCACAAGTGCGCTCGGGTATAATTAGCACTTAGGGCCGTTTTCTAATGTAAGCAGTAAAGTTGCCTCTACTAACAGGGCAGATAAATTGTTCCTCACTTTAAAGTGTTTTCGTTTTCTTATCTTACCGGTCAAAATAAATTTGTTATTCCGTAGAAAGAAACTTCACTACATTTCCGAGAGTGAAACTTCACTATATTCGTCATAAAATTTCAAAGGTTGGCAATGCAACATAAGCAAATATAGAGCAAGAGCAACTGCTAGCAAAAACCAAAACCTTGGTTGAAATATCTAATATATCTG
>NW_016159145.1:34116-35718 GCF_001687245.7 Rhagoletis zephyria
AAAAATTTCGAATACACTTTATATGGAAAAAATGCATAATATCGAAAACTTGGAATCTCCCTAAAAATTCTGAATTCAAAGTATTTTGTTGCGAAAACCTGCTGAGTTTTAATAATTTTTGTACAAAGTTTGAAATGCCGATTTGTGTACATTTATTGTGTTTATTAAATTATGAATTACACTTTTATTTAAAATCAATTAAAAAATAATCAATGAAAATAATAGGCGAAACTGGTCAAAATGTCTTACTGCCATTACTACGCAAATAGGTACATACATATGAGTGTAATAATGTCAGAATAGCTGTACTTCCGTGTATTTCCCTTCCGTAATTGGAATTCTGTGTAATTTTACTATGAATTTATGTATTATGTCTAATAGGCAACATAGACGGTGCGTCTGACTTGGGAGTCAACTGTGTACGTGTTCACTCGCCTTTCGACTACACACAGTTAAGTCATTCAGAGTCATTCAGAGTCATACCAGAGTCATGTCGGTGTAACTAACACATATTTATTTTTACTTAACACATCCACACCGACTCGCGATTCAGACGCACCGTGTATGCCGCTTATAAAGAATCCCTCATAAAAGTAATTTACTGTAATAATTTAGTTAATTAATAATTTTTATATTAAGAAATAATTATTATAAAAGAAATTTAATTTTGTGGCACTTTCATATTCTTTTCGGCACGATTTTTGATGACCATTGGGCACATTTTGAAATCCCATCCCTGCTTGTACCTCACACGAATCATGCATGCATGTACGTACATACACACGCAACACACTTTAGTATCGATACGAAAAACAGTTTCGTTACCGCACAATATGTTGTGTTGTATTGATTCACGATGATGGTACATATACGGAACATGCGAGTAACGAGATTATTATGTGAGTAACGATTCGGTACTTCGAGTCAGGGGTTGTATTCGTTACTCAGTAACGAATATATACGTTTTGCTACAGCTCTACAANTACCTCACAAGAATCATCGCAACGATTCTTGCAGCGTAAGGAAATGTTCGTAAGGAAATACATATACGTATGTATACACGCAACATAGTATTGTATCGATTCGAACAATTTGATACAATCAAGCACTTGTACCTCACACGAATCATGCATGCACCCAGCAAAAAATCGGTAATCGCTTTTAGTGGTAACGTGTTCTAGAAGGCATAGCGTTATAATGCCTTCGAATTTTTCCGCTTCTTTTAGGCATTGCCGGTAATGCAAAGTAGAATGTCCAACAATATTTTATTTATTTCGCTTCTTTGTTTGATTTCGGGGAATGCAAAGTAGAATGTCCTATAATATTTCTTTTTTAATTCGTTTCTTTGCTTCATTTCCGGAAATGCAAAGTAGAATGTCCTACAATATTTTTTTTATTTCGCTTCTTTGCTTCATTTCGGAGAATGCAAAGTAGAATGCTGCATCGTAGTCAGCTGAAAAATAGAATGAATACCCAAAAATTCTTTTTCTACCGTTACTTTCTGTGGAAATTTGTCTCGCATAAAAATCATGTTTTGCTTTGTTCAATTTGCAGCGAAGTTGAAGTCAGTCAATGAAGTGAAGTACAAGAGTGAGGAAGTAC
>NW_016159145.1:39666-41589 GCF_001687245.7 Rhagoletis zephyria
GTTTTTAATTGCCCAAGTTTATGCTTTTGTGCGTTTATTTTTATATTTAAATTTTTTATCCTAAACATTATTCGACACGTATAAAAGTAGGATTTTACATTTGTTTCCAATTTTATATGTAGCTTAACTCTAACAACTTTGAAATTAAATTATTTTTCATGCGAAATAGTTTTCCATTAAAGACTTTGCTTCGAGCAGTTTTAAATTAAGCTCTTCCATACTTGCTTGCATGGTTTTAATTATTTCGGTAAGAAGAAATATTTCTGTTCTCAACGTGCATTCTAAAGAGTCGCCTGTTTGAGTTTGGACCTCAACAAATAATGTATCCTGATCGCGTTCTAAATCCTCACTTATTTCAGTTATTTCGTATGCCATTGAGACTGCGCCTGGGTATAAGCGAGCTCGCTTGAAAGTGCTTGATTCGGACGGACAACTAATGAAATCACTTTCCTTGAAGTGGTTTTCACAAACGCGAGATGAATCACGTAGTACAACACCACAGCTTTCTTCCGATCGCTGCCGTCTTAATTCGCAACTAGGTGGTTTAAAACATCGCACTATTTTCGTGTCCAGACTTTTATTGCATACAGCGCACCGTTCAAACGTTTTGCTCCGTTTCATCTTGGTTTCCTTACATTAAATATTTAAGAAAAGTCGAACGTATTTACTTATTACCCAACTTTAAATGTACTTACTTGCTCTCCTCGGCGGTTTATCTCTTAACAATTTCACGTTTATTAAGAAAATGTGTTGCTTGAAAAATTTGTGTGTAACTTTTTTTTAAACAAATTCAAATTTGAAAAAAAAAAAAATTCAAATGGGTTAAGAATTAATTTCAGTTTGACATTATAGCCTGTTTCTTATGAGAGCAATGTCAAAATCAATCACGCTTTGTTGAATACATTTTGGGTTTGATGTCAATTTGGCTTGTACCTGTTTTTATTGTACCATGAGAAGAACCATCCTATAAAGTCAAATTGAAAAAATTTTGTATGAATTTTGAATCGATTGTTTATATTTTTTGGCATAATAGTACCTTAAAAGAGAGCCTACCTGAGTTGTCAATCACACCTTGTTTAATACACCTTGGCTGTGGCTAACTCTACATATGCCAATTCTGTCAGTAACAAGAAAAAATAAATTGAGATTTCAAAAATATTTTTGAAAACATACATATGTACATACATATCTACATATGCACGTATTAATTTTTCCGCCTTCAGTTCTGAGGTTTCGGTCAGTCTGGCGTGAGAACAATATGCGATTAAAATACACCAACCGTGTAAGTGGTCCATCCAATTAAAGGAACTGTCAGAAGTTCCGCTGGCCAATTTACAATTTGTACATATGTATTTATGTATGTAAGTTTTTGACATTTTATATTCAAATTCTAATAATAAATGTAAACAAACGTCAAAAAATAGAGAGTGGTGCCTACTCAATTTAGAAATCCGTCGGGTTACTTAACTCTGGACCAGTTTCCAATGCTGCAAGACATTGTCTTGTTAAGGAATATAACAATTTAACTCTAAGTTACTTAAATCTCTATTTATATAAGAGAAGTCTCAGTAGTGCCGCTGGCCAATTTACAATTTGTACCCAAGAATGATAGAATACAAGATTGCGCCGATTGGAGCAGAATTCGTGAGAGTAATTTTAGCGTGACGTCATCGTAGAGTTGACAACTGAGAGCGGCGAGAATGAGGGCGACTAGTGATGTGCTGAATTGTCCCCAATACTCGGTACCCAATACTTAAAAAAGATTTCGGTACCCTATACTTCCTTTTCGGTATCCGATACCGATTATTTACATTAAATCCTCGCCATTATATGCATTTCAGGTTTAGAAAAAACTTTCATTACTAATTTATATGATATCGGCTAAAACACTTGAACTTATCGCCACAGAAAAATATTATTTTA
>NW_016159145.1:42205-56748 GCF_001687245.7 Rhagoletis zephyria
GCACGATTGAGAGAATACAAAGGTTGCGCCGATCTCGGACCGCTATTCCTCTCTTAACGAATTTGACAGAATCGTTGTTTGCATGACGTCACACTTGTGCAACTTGTTTACGTTTTCCTTGCAATATTTTTTCTTCTTCTTCCATTCTTGCTCACGTTTTGGTATTTCTTTCTCGCAATTGCACCAGTGTGACGTCACACAAAAGTTATTCTCAAAAATCCTCTCTGATCGGCGCATTCTTGTATTCTATCATTCTTGCTATGTATGTATATACATATGTCAGTGATCGGACTTTAAAAAAATTCTGTGTGGTAGAATCTGGAAAAAAATGTGGTGGATTTCAAAAAAAATTGGTAGATCTCTGGATTTGGATCAACGTTTGTACAAGAATTAAAAAAATTCTGCACGGTTTCAGCTAAATTGCAAACTTTTTAATTAGACTCTAAAAAAATTAGTTTTAGTATAGTTGAGTATTGGCAATTTTTTTTTATTGACAGTGTAAAGCAGTTCCTTCCATATTAAGATATTTTTCGAAAATATTTTAATAGATTTCTGCAACCTTGCGGAGTGCTGCCAGCTTTTCTTTTTATCACATCACGAAGTAGCGAACAAATGCGGCACGTTCCAGAAACAGCTAATTGGGATTTGCCGATTTTGACAACTCTTAAGTAAAAGCAGTGTTGTAACAAAATTTTTTTTTATTTTTTTACCAAACCACCGGAAAAAGTTACCAAATTCAACAAAAAATTACCAAACTTATTTTATGTGCAGAACTGTATAAACATACATATCCGAGCCCTAACCGCCAAAATAATGTAAGCGACATTTTTCAGAAATCTTTTTGATGCAGAAATATTCTAGATCCCTACCTCTAACCCTGTTCATTCTAATTACATTTATGTTGTTCTGATTTCCCTTATTTTCATTTTTATCTTTATACTCTATCGATAGTAACATCCCACAAAATATCGATAACAAAGTCGGTAAAAATATCGATAAAAAAATTGATAAATAATCAAATAGAAAATCGATAAAAATATCGATTAAAAATATTGATAACAAAATCGACAAAAATATCCATAACAAAATCGATAAATAATCGACAAGTAAATCGCTAAATTATCGATAACAAAAGCGATAAAGAAACCGATTACAAAATATCGAATACAAAATCGATAAAAATTCGATACAAATATCGCTAGAAAAATCTATAAAAATATCGATAACAAAACCAATAAACAAAAACAATATCCATAATGAAATCGTTAAAAATATCGATAACAAAATCGATAAAAATATCGATAACAAAATCAATAAAGATATCGATTACTATATCGATAAATTCCGGAACTAGTGATTGCAAAATCGATAGCAATATTTATAAAAATATCCATTGCAAAATCGATAAAAAATATCGATAACACCATCGATGAATATATCGATAAAGAGATCGATAACAAAATCGATAAAAAATAGATAACGAAATCGATAAAAACTTCGATAAAAATATCGATTATTATATCGATAAGTTCCGAGAATCCCGAAAGTCCCTACAATTTCGAAATAAATAGTTCCCAGATTGAGTTTCTGCGTCTCTATCTATATCTCCTTTTTATAATTACTTTTATATTAATACTAGCCGGCCACGGATGCGCGAGGCTTCCCCACGCGCTGAATATGCATATTAAAACACTGCACGGATACATTTGAGTCGCCCAACAAGACATTTGTTAGCATCGCAATTACCTACTCTCTTTATCTCTCCATTCTCTTGTAGAGTGCGGGCAAACACAAACTAGAGCTGTAAAACTATCGATAGTCATCCCATTCGATGTTTTCGATAGTTAGCATTGAAACTATCGATAGTAGCGGATAATTTTAAAATGCATTGACGAAGCTATTTTTATAAACTTTTAAGCTTTAATTAGTTCCTGAAGAAATAGCTAATTGCTATATAGCGATTTTCAGTAAGTTTGTCCTTTCTCTTCGATTTTTAAGACATTTTAAATCGATAATATAAAAACCTAAAATTCCCAATCGTAGAAAAACAAATCGCTAAGAAAACTGTATGTATTTATTACAAAAGACTTTCATCAGTCCAACTCCGACTACGCCACAATATATTTGTATAGAATAGAGGTGTCAAACTATCGATAGTCACACCATCGATAGTTTTGATAGTTTTCAGAAAAACTATCAATATTCACGATAGTCTCGAAAAAAACAAAACTATCGATAGCACTATCGATAGCGCTATCGATAACGCTAAATCAGTTAGGTTGCTTTGTTTTTACAGGATCCTAGTGAAATAAATATTATCTTATAAAAGTTATAATCATTCAAAATTAAGTAACTGCTTAGCCAAAACACTTCTCTTGTTAGAAAGTTCAAAAACAAACACAAGTTATACAAACAAAACAGGATTTACGATTAAGATATGTATGTATAATTTCAAAAAAATTGGGAGAGATGATCGATAGTCCTACTAAACTATCGATATTTTTGATAGTATAAGAAAAAACTATCAATGAGTATTGATAGTCTAAAAAAAATGAAACTATCGATAGTGCTATCGATAGTTTGACAACTCTAGTATAGAACTCACTCAAAAATTTACGGAAAAGTCCATATATCAAGCGTGTGCTACAAGAACCCCAATCATTGTACAAATAGCCGAAACGTACCCCGATTCTACATGATTATATATCCATTCAAAGTATCAAACAGAAATACAAGAATATCCAAAATTTTACTGACCCTGGCTTATATTAATAGTTTTTTCCATCGCCGCAGAATCACTAACACCATAGTAGTATGGTTCCAAAAAGATATTCAAACAATGTACATGATTCAAGTACTTTAAAGCAATTCTGGTTCATTCTGGTTTTTGGTTTTGTAAACGGGAAACAACGAAAATTTCAAAAGCGAAAAAAGAAATTTGAAACCAGTTGATGGTACATACGCATATGTACTCTTCCTTTTTTTTCTCAACCCCTCTCTTCCACTAGCAAACAGAATTGAATTCAATACTTGTACCGTGTAAAACCCGGTAATAGGTAACAATTACGTGTGAGCAAATCAATGTTGCCAAGTTCCCATTTTCAAAAATAAAGAAATGCACACCAAGTAGTACATATAATATAAATAATATGTATATTTCCTCAAAAAAAGACTATCGATAGTGGCCAACGACCATTCGATACTGCAAAAAAAATAGAAGCATTCAGTAGTATCGATAGTACCATCGATAGTTTTACAGCTCTAACACAAACCGCTTGGAATATGCGAGAGTAAAAAACCGATCAATAGCAAGAAAAGTAGTATTTGATTTGCAAGCGACAATTACATCCAGTGATCGGATTAAAAAAGTTCTGTGTGATAGAATCTGGAAAAAAATTTGGTAGATTTCAAAAAAATGTGGTAGATCTCAGGTTTTGGATCAAACTTTGTACAAAAATTTAAACAATCTGCAGGGTTTTACCTAAATTGCAAACTTTTTAATTATACACTAAAAAAATTTTATTTTGAAGTTGCTAACAATTGCATTGAGTTTTGGCAATTTTTCTTCCTTGATAGTGTAAAGCAGTTTTTTTCATATCAATATGTTTTTCGAACATATTTCAAGAGATTTCTGCAACCTTGCGGAGTGCTGCCAGATTTTATTTTTATTACATCACGATGTAGCGAACAAATGTGGCACGTTCCAAAAACCGGTACTTGGGATTTACCGATTTTGACAATTCTCAAGTAAATGTAAATAACGCCTCAGAAACTTTAGATGCACTTAAATTTGCTAATATTTTCATAAAAATCGCCGTTTATTAATATTTTCACTATTAATTCTTTTTATAAATCATATATTTTGCAATTTAACACAATAACACCACGTTTTCTGTCGAAAAATTTATTATTGAGAAAATTTACTTCCTTACAATATGTGGTAGATTTCAGACCTTGGGTGGTACAGTGAAACCCGCTTAAGTACCCCCCGCTTAAGTACCTAACCCGCTTAGGTAACCAACATTTTTGGACAGCGTGAATTTTTTAATATAATCTGAAGAAAATCCCTCTCTTAAGTACCTCCCCGCTTATTTACCCAATCCGGCTAAGTACCTAAATTTTTCGTGCCCCATTTAAAATTTTACTTAGAATTTTCCCCTTTTAAGTGCTCTTTTAAAATTCCTTAAAATATTTACGTATTTTGAAATTCAGTAGCAGCGCTACACACCTTCGCTAAAAAAATTCTAAAAAATCAACGCCAATTTTTAGCCACTTGAAACTTACACATTATTACACCAAAATTGAATGGGCTATAAAACTGTATACTCAAAAAACACTTCTGAGAAAAAAGTTCGAAATCATAATGAATCTTTTTTTAAGTGGTCTACAAAATCTTAAGCTTAAGTTTATATGATATTTGTTAGGGAATGAACTGTATTTTAATTGATTGAAAAATCTCAAAAATTAATAAATAAACATACATAAGTGGCGAATAATATCATTTTGAATTTGGTACAAAATGTTATGTGCAACTTTGACTTTTTAAATAATTTAATTCTTGTAAAAATGACATACCATTGCACTATATATATATTTTTTAAGTATTTCTTTACTTTTTTATGTGTTTCAATAATGCTACGATTTTGGTTTTAAACTATATATACTGCATTAACTGTTGTTAATCAAGTATTTATGCAAGTTAACAAGAAGATGTAACTACATCAGTAATTATGTTCGCTTAAGTACCCGAATCGAGGTACTTAAGCGGGTTTTACTGTAGATGTGGTTGATGCTCAAAAAAGCGGAAGATCTACCACAATGTGGTAGAAGTCCGATCACTGATTACATCGACTGAAAAATATCCGCAAGCAGTGTACTATGCTTGCAAGTACTTGAGTATTTTCATAGGGCTGTTGATTTTTGGTATTTGGGTTCTGCTAACTATGTGCTTTTGCACACATCGTCGCCTGGGTAAAAGATTGTCGTAAGCGTCATACGTACGTGCGTAACATACGATAATCTTTTCCCCAGGCGACGACATGTACATATGTATTTATATCAAAGATATTGTTGATGCTTGCTAGTAGGGATGTAGCGAATGTGGAATTTTAGACATCCGCGGATGCGAATGCGGATGCGAATATCTAACAGCTAACATCCGCGGATGCGGATGCGAATGCGGATGTCAAGTATTTTTAAGAAACAATTAGAATCTAGCATAATAGCGTGATCGTTGTTTAAACGGCGCTTATAAGCCAAACCAGATGTGTCAGGTTTTCCTAAAGCTTTTTAAAAAGAATTATTCATTCTCATTCCTTTGGCTGTTTCAGAATTTGGGGAATCTGTAACTTCATCAGCGTTTTTCGATTTTAGTTTTTGTAATTCATTTTTAATACTTTCTTCTGCGACTGGTTTGCACTTATAGCGATTAGATTAGATTAGATTAGATTTAGAGGAGGGAGCAGGTCACCTAGTTACCGCGACCGAAACGATCTATTGTAACAAACCTCTATTCAACTACAGGTCATCTTTGATCCACGTACTGTTAAGAAACCTCGCTAGGTCCTTTGGCTGAATGCCATTCAGGTCGTGTGCTTCTAGGTACGGTGATCCTAGGAAGCGAAGTCTGGTCCTGGTAAGGGCTACGCAGTGGCACATAATGTGCTCTGCTGTTTCCTGTTCTTCGTTACACAACCTGCACTGGTCAGAGTTGACAACTCCTATATTTGACAAGTGTTTCATTACCCTACAGTGGCCAGTAAGAAAGCCTGTAACAATTCTTAGTTCATTCCTACTGAGGTGAAGGAGTTCTTCGGTTCTCCTTGTTGATATAACCGGAATGAAGGACTTGGTCTGTCTGTTACCTTCCGTATTGGTCCAGTAATGTTGTGCTTCGTTGTTCATCCAGATATAGTAGTTCCGTCTAACTGCGATACCTAAACAAAAGCGTTGGGCGGAACGGTTTCTGACGCCTAGCGTTAGCGCCGAAGTGCCATACCTAAACTAAAGCGTCAACGCTACGTCAAATGCAGAAATAACACCAACAATAAGCATAGGTTTGTTTGTGTGTAAAACAAAAATGACAGTTTCGCCGTTTTCTGCAGCCAACTTTAATACCTAACGCCCTGTCAAAATCGGAGTTTCCAACCGCTCAGCGTTGACGCCGCGTTGTTTCGGTATGCTTCATACAAATTGTATGGGCATGAGAATTTTTTGACAGCCAGACAACGCTGACGCTTTTGTTTAGGTATTGAAGTAACGGAGCTCCATGGCAGACTGGTAAAGGGGTCGTGGCCTATGAATCCCTGTGCAGCCCCTTGAGGCGATCAGTATTAAAAGTTGAAGACAATCCCACACCAGCTTTGAGGTGACCTCGTGCGGTTTCAGAGCGAAGAGCGCCGCTCTGCTGTCCGAGTGTATATAGATGTGTTTTTTGGTTGCCCCACTTTTTACATACTGCCTGAAAGACAGAGTTACCCTGCCCCATGCTGGTGAAAAGGAGCAATCTGGGTTGAATACCGTAGACTCCTGCTCCGACGCCGTGGTCAGTCTTTGAGCCGTCAGTGTACCAGATGTGGCTATCCTTCCGGGGTTTAGGTCGTTCATTGTCCCAGTTATTCCTGTCCTTGACCTTGAAGTTATGTGAGAAGTTAAACCTCGGAAGGCACAGGTCCACAAAACTTATGCGCAATCCATCTTCTTGTTCTATAATCCTGAGAGTGGAAGGGTGTACATACTTCTTGTCCTCTACACTGTCCCTTGAGATGAGCCTTGCTGTAAACAGCAGAGCCTCTTTCTTGATTACTATGTGTAGGGGAGGCAGGTCAAGAAGCACCTCGAGAGCCGCCGTTGGTGTTGTTCTCATCACGCCAGTGATAACCACGCAGGCCAGTCTCTGTAGTTTGCTGAGCTTGGCCTGCGTGGACTTCAATTCCAACTTCTTCCACCAGATGGGTGCAGCATAGNTCAAGAAGCACCTCGAGAGCCGCCGTTGGTGTTGTTCTCATCACGCCAGTGATAACCACGCAGGCCAGTCTCTGTAGTTTGCTGAGCTTGGCCTGCGTGGACTTCAATTCCAACTTCTTCCACCAGATGGGTGCAGCATAGGTAAGAATGGGTTTGGAGACGGCATCATATATCCACCTCGCCAGTTTAGGTCTGATGCCCCAGTTCCGTCCCATAAGTTTCCGGAAGGTCCAGATAGAGGCCCTGGTCTTTTGAATAGTTTTATCTAGATGTGGATTCCATGAGAGCTTGTCATCAAGGATGACTCCTAGATATTTGACTTCTTTGGAGAAGTGTATCTTTTCACCTCGAAGGAATGGTTCTACTAATTTGTCCCTTTTCCTTTTGCTGGAGAAAATGACTATGCTAGTCTTCTTTGAGTTAACGTTTAACCCATTTTTACTATACCAATTGGCGACTATGTTCAGAGCATTCTGTAGGAGGTTAGAGATGGTATCTTCGAACCTACCGCTGAGTATCGAAGCCTTTTTCGCTAAGAAGGCAGAGTAGTTCATCCACTACGATGGACCATAGCAGAGGGGAGATCACCCCCCTGCGGGCAACCTTTCGTAGCTAAGAAACTGACCCTTTCCTGTCCTAGAGTGGATGTAATAATTCTGGATTTAAGGACGTTAGCTATCCAGCGACATGTGGTTTGATCAATCCCCTGCGCCGGACGCATTTGTCTATTAGAGAGTGTTCTGTGTTGTCGAAAGCGCCCTCCACATCCAAGAAACAACCCACCGCCACCTCTTTGTCCTCCAGGGACTTTTCAATTTTCCTTGTTAGATTCTGAAGAGCGTGAATAGTAGATCTTCCTGGAAGATAGGCATATTGGTGTCTGTACTAAGGGTTCCTGGTAAGGAAACTATCCCTGATACGCCCGTCTACGATTCTTTCCATTAGTTTTTGTACGAAGGATGTAAGACTAATGGGTCGGTATGACTTTGGTTGGTCTGCTGGTTTTCCCCCCACCTTTGGGATGTAGCGGACTGTCACTTCCTACCATTGTAGTGGAAGGGACCCCCACGCGAAACATGCTCTGAAAAGTGGTATCAGGAATAGTAGTAGGCGGGGCAGCCCCTTTTGGAGATGAGCTGGGAAAATGCCATCTGCTCCAGGTGCTTTAAAAGTCGCTGAGGCAGATATAGCCCATCTTATTCTATCCTCGTCGAACAGACCTTTGGCGATTCTCCAATCCTCTGCGCGTGGGCGTTTTATCCCAGTCTGCGTATGGATTGTTCTGGTTGTGTTCATTGGCAAACAGTCAGGAAAATGGACCTCGGCTAGCAAGTTAAGGGATTCCATGCAGCTGTTCGTGAAGTATCGGGTCTTTTCAGGAGCCCTAACTCATTAGTGTTATTCCACCATGGAGTCTGTCTGTTGTTAAGCCTAGTGACTTCTGGACAGGATTCATGGTAGGAATTCACAATGGCTGATGTCAGATCTGAGCAGCTAAGTTCAAGATCGACTATCATATACTGTTCCTAAAAGTGGGAAAGTTACCTACGTTTAAAATGTCTAACCTATTAAGGCTAATAAACTCAAGTACTCACCTCTTTGATTTATGTTACTGCTGCCCCATATGGTATTTTGGGCATTAGCGTCATATCCCACGATGAGTTGCAGTTTATGTCGGCCACAATAGTCCACTAGTCCCTGTAGTGGCAGAAACTCGTAATCTCTGGAGTCGCCGGGGAGGAACACTGAGCAAATGATTAGCTCTTGCGTGTTTTCTCCGAAAGATAGGCTCACCTTCACAGCAATCTGGTCCTTATTGGTAAATTCTGGAATGAGAAAGGCGTTGATATGATTAGCTATCATCAGGCAGGCTCTAGGCCGTCCTTCGTTGAAGGAGTCATAGAATAGCTTAACTGGTAGTCCCTTTATCTGGTTCCCATAAATGTAGGGCTCCTGGATTAAGGCGATGTCAAGGTGATGCTCATAAAACGTCTGTGCCAGGACCGCTGAAGCCACCTTGGCATGTTGTAAGTTTATTTGGATGCACCTTACTACCATATTAATTTTTCGAGTCGTCCGGCTGGTTACTCTTCCTTATCCACTTCGGGAGCTTCGTCCCATGTACGCGGCGAGTCGAGTGTGGACCCTTGCCAGTGTTGGTTGGGCGGGCACNGTAAGCGGCGAGTCGAGTGTGGACCCTTGCCAGTGTTGGTTGGGCGGGCACGGGAAGTGTTACCTTTGCCTGCCTTGGGTGTACGTGTCGACGCCAATTTAGTAGAGCGGGCATGGGTGGTGTTGCCTTTGCCTGCCTTTGGTGGCTAAGACACCTCCAGGGTAGAGGAGACTGCGGGAGGTTTCGCGCTCTCGTCACTGACGCCAGCCTGATCAGCGCTATCGCCTTTCCTGACCTGTTCCGCACGGTCCCGAGACGGAGCACTGTGGACTTCCGTGCAGTGGGTCTTGCCAGGTGCCTGGGCTGCTGCTCCTTGGCTGTCTCTGTGCGATAGGTGACTTGCTGTCGCCCCGTCCCCCTTTATGCGTAGGGGGATCTGGCCAAAGTTGAGGAAGATTTTTCCACCCTGCGCCACAATCCTCTCCTTTGACTTCTCGTCCACGGAGAAAGTTACCGTCTCTCCCACTTCCTCATCCTTGAGAGACTTTAGAAAGCGCCAACCCGCAAAGTTTATGCCCCCGTGTTGTGTGGCTAGGCGCTTCATAATATGGTCCGCCGGTAATACGTCATCAGGTGGCACGTAAGCAACGCAGACAAAGGTCTTGGGAATATCATTGCCCTGTGACACCTTCAGATCTGCGTCTGGGAACGGCTTTAGCCCAGCTGTCACAGCAACGAGCCAATCTCTTGTCTCCTTGTTGTGGCAAGTGAGCGAAAGCCAACCTTCGCGTACCACACTGCTGATGAAGCAAAGACTCGCGGTGAGGTTTTTGGCTTTGTTCATCTCTGCCAGCAGACTTATTTTTATCAGCGAGATTTCCTCCTCGCTTAGCTTAGCATCCGGGTGTTTGGCATTAGTAATGGCTACCTTGCATGACGCCGTGATGTCTCTGTAGGACACCTGCTTAGGCATGTCGGGTTCATTGTCCTGAACACCTGGATTCGTAACCGCTTCCACTGGAGAAGTGGTTGTATGGGAGGCCTTAGCCTTCTTGGCAGACTGCCGAAGGTCGTTGGGCGTGTAGTTGGTGCCCCTGCTTCGCTTCGAGGAGCTAGGTCCCTCTTTTGTCGCGTCGTTGGCACTTAGCTCCTTGACCTTCTTGTAGCGCTCTCTCTCCATCTCTTTCGCTTTGGTAGGTTCAATGCCGTCCCTGATCAAAGCACGTATTCTACGCTTCTGGGCTCCGGTGAAGTACTCGAACTTCTTCCGGTTTTCCGCTGTTCCTTCGGCACTAGTGTTCGTAGACGCCTGAGTGCCAGGATTCTGGCTATCGCCCTCCGTGATTGGTTCGAGTCCCTGATCACCTGGCGCAGAAGTGGTGGTAGATCCAGGTGTCGTCTATGGCATAGAGCTTATAGCGAACTAAATANCGGTTTTCCGCTGTTCCTTCGGCACTAGTGTTCGTAGACGCCTGAGTGCCAGGATTCTGGCTATCGCCCTCCGTGATTGGTTCGAGTCCCTGATCACCTGGCGCAGAAGTGGTGGTAGATCCAGGTGTCGTCTATGGCATAGAGCTTATAGCGAACTAAATAGGTGGATATGGAAAATAAATTATTATTTTTCAGGAATGAAAATTTTGAACAAAATTCTGTTTTCAAAGTCGTGGCTGTCAGCCGAATCGGATCAGAATATTGTTATTTTGTAAAACAAAGCACCCCGTATTTTTATGAGCATTGAATCTCAGATACTTACGTAATTCTTATCTTATTAAAGGTCAGACCTATAGTTTTTTAATTATTTGAGCATCGATTCTCTTTATAGCCAGACGTTGATCATTTCGGTTGGAAATCCCTATTGAAGGAGCTTACTCTTTGACTTTAAATAGCAAAGAAGGGACAGTTTTACCATAGAAGTTTTTAGCCAATGGATATCTCTACGAAAAAAATATTGCCCGAAAAGTAAACCAAATTACTGTTCTTTAAATTTTTGGTCAAAATAAGTTCCCCAAAATGCCTCATTTGAAATTTTTAAAACGAATATATGTAACATCAAATCACGAAAGTGTGGTTAAGAATTACAGTGCACACTTTCTTCTTTTGTGTCCAGTAGTTTTTTAAGATTGGTCCAAAAAAAAACTCATAATAAAGAAAGAAACCAATGCAGGTATTTAAAGAAGAGAAAACAAAAAATATTGTTAAAAAGACTATGTTCTCTTTGACGTACGTCAAAAGTCAAGTAGAAGTTGGAACTTGTATGACTGCCTACTGATAGCTCGGTTATATAGCTTAAGAAATAATATGTTTAAAGACATTTTTATCAAAGTTGATAAATATGACATTTGACCAGTTTTGTTGCACAAATACTCCCACGACGAAGGCAAAAATATTGGCAACGATTTGTCATTTTGTTTGCCATATATTCGTTTTATGGGTGCACTTGCACAACATTCGCATTCGCAAAAGCTCCGCATTGATTATTGCGAATGCGAATGTTAAAATTAATGTGGAAGCTCCGCGGTTGCGAATGCGAATATTCGCAACAACCCTGCTTGCTACTACGTTACTTGGTTAAAAATATACAAATATATGCACGTACATATGTATGTATTTATTTCAGTTTGCTACAATAAGGTAATGAATAAAGTTATGAAAACTAGTCAATGTTAAAGAAATCTGTATAGTTTATTTGTTAAACGGGAATAATAATCTAGAACAAATATTTAAGGAAAGAAAATATAAAATTAACAAAATAATGCTGTTCAAAAACAAATATTTTAAATGAGGTGTGCATCACAATTATACGCTAACCATATGTTGAAAAGTTTTGACTATTAGATAATTTTTCATTATTTTTTTTTTTTATAAAAATATAATTTATTCTTTAACAAACCACGTATAAATCCGAGATTTAATATTAAAATATAAAAAAAAATTAAAAAACAAAACATTCTACAAACTTTCATACAAACTTCTAGCTTTTTCATTAGATTTCGTTGAATATGCAGCTTTGTAGACCATGTAATTTTAACGCAATGAAGTGCATGTACGAAGTAGCAAGGATATACATTTGATATTTAGAGATTTTTGTTATTGACGGTGTCAGTCATTTCTTCCATACGAAGTATGTATGTTAACACGATATTTTTATATGGAGAAAATGACCAACAACTTCAACAAAAAAAAATTTTTCAAATATCAACGGTATGTCTAGCTACTAGGGCTGTGCGATTAATTGATTACTCAAAATTTTAATTAATCATAAAGTAAATAACTCAATTATTCGATTAATTGGAAATTATGATTACTCAAAAGTTCAGTTACTCGAGTAATCAAGATTTTTGACTAACCAAAAACAAAAATATTTGAGTAAAATGCTTTATGATTAATCAACATTTCGAGTAAAATGAGTAATCAACATTTCAACTCTTTACATATGTATGTATGTATAAATTAGTTAAAGTTCCTTGATACTTTGAAAACGTTTCTGTTTTCAAAAATTAAAACAAAAAATTTTTTTCATACACAGAATGTAAAAAAGAAAATAAGCATTTTCCAAAGCAAACTCTATTACGAGCAAAATTATTTTTTTTGAGTAATCATATTTCAAGTAACTCGATTAATCATCGTTTTGAGTAATCAAAATCCTGATTACTCGAGTAATTGATTAACCGAATAATTGATTAACCAACTTGCTCGAGTAATCGAATAATCGCACAGCCCTACTAGCTACATCAAACTTGCACTTTATTGTATTGAAATTGAATGGGCTACAAAACTGCTTACTTAAAACTTTTCTGAGTAATCCAATCAAAAAGCACGAGATTTTTATGTATTTCTCTATCGATCGTGTATCGTTCGTAAATGACTGCAAACATTAATACATTAAAATAATAGAAGCTAAATAGGTATTAAGGCTGTGTGCGAGTTGTCCTAAATTTTCGTACCTAAACTAATATTCCACTTGAAATGTCCAGCCTCTTTCATTTGATATGTATATATGTACTTATATAGTGTACACCTGTTTCGAGAAAACTAAAAAAACCAATTTATAGCAATTTTTTAATAAAAATGTATGTTTTTCTTAAACAAGTAATTTTTAAGCGAAAAATACAACGACTTCAATACTCATAAAAATTTTGGAGTACCGTTAATTTTTTCATGATCAAATGATCGGATCTAAACCAAATTAGAATGGGAGCACATGTGAGACACAGACTTTCCAATAGAAAAAGAATCATCGAAATCGGTTAACGTGGTATCAAGTTATGCGGTAACATATGTACATAAAAAATAAAATATTCCGACGAATTGATAAGCTTCTCCTTTTTGGGAAGTCGGTTAAAAAATACGTAATTAACTATATTAGAAGATAGATTTTTTCCAAATTTTCACTATATTTTTTATATTGTTTTGTTCTGATATCTTATAATTTATTACGTATTTTTTTAAGAGAAACATACATTTTGATTTAAAAAAGGACACAATCTCGTTTTTCTAGAAATATGTAGATATTGTTTATATAGTTATATCTGCTCAATGAAAGGTATTTCAATTACCTTTCCACCCATACCCACGTTTTGAAAATCGGTTCAATAATTTTCGAAAAATAAGATTTTTAAAATATTGAAAATTCCACTTTTACCACCCTCCCTGCACCGGGCCGGTGCAGCAAAACAAAATTCATACCATCAAAATCAAGAATAAAGGGCGAGCCACGCCCAATTTTTCTTTTTTTCTAGCACATCGGGACCTATTCTTTACTTTTACCAAAATCAAAGATATTTATACTGACATTTTTCTGAATATTTTCTTTTTTTTGCCATAGAAAATATAAAAATTACTTAAAACATCTAAAAAAATAATTGTTCGCTTAATCGCGCGCCCATTTATATTTCACAGTTCAATTTAGGTTGAAAAGTATGCTCGGAAAAACTGTAAATTGTTCCTATTCACTGCATTACCCACACTTTCCAGTGATTTAGGATTTTTCTCTTTTTAGGTAGCAATTTAGAGGTACACGCACACAGCCTAAATTTTAATATTTACGTTGTCAAGCGCCATTATGCAAATTTATTAATTGTGCGCATGCGTTGCCAGTCAAGTCGCAAACGACCAAGTACGACGAGGAATTTCGAATACCCAGGCACTGGCGATTACTACAAGCAAGCGTGTAGCTCGGAACACTTTGACGACAGCAAGCGACAAGCAGCATCTGTCAAATTTTAAATACACACGTTCTTACGGACACAATTATTTTGACGACAGCACGACATCTTGGCTGCAGGACTGCAATTGTCGACGTCGCCAAATTAAATCTATTTCTAATTTTGCCGGTGACAATGAGTAGATGTAGTGCTGCAAAATTAAATTGTCGCAAAATTAATCACATATTCTTGATTGTTCATGTTTTTCTTATTTACTTAAATAAAAATACACAATTTGTGAAATAAATATACCAAAATGT
>NW_016159145.1:58545-78138 GCF_001687245.7 Rhagoletis zephyria
TCTTCCCCGCAACACAGAAAGGAGAATTCTACTTAGTAAGGGTTATAATCCCTAAGCGCGGCCGAAGGCAGAAGCAAGCGCAACAGGATGTTTTCAATGGCTTGGAAGAAGCTGTTATTGCATTAACTGGATTGAGAACCAGAGCTTCAGCCATAGGAGGAGTTCTGGCTTGTGGTTCAACAATTCAACCAGAAGCTGACATAGATGCGCCCATGGTTACTATGCCCGACAACTCCGCATACCTTTGTGAATTCATTGCCATAGCGCCCGCTTAATCTGCTGCTATAATTGCAAATACATCAGAATCTATAATTTTCCTCAAAATATGTAAAATCAACCAATTTTACAATAAACAAGCACATGATGAGTGTTTTTTTAATTCCTTTCCACTTTGTTTTCCTTCATTCAGCTATCTTCGAAAAACAACTGATAGCTGGCAATGCTGCATATGTTTCCGCAAGGGTTGCAGCATGTGGATTTTTCGTTTTTCGTAGCGTAGCTACGATGAGAGCCTTCATTGGGTCTAAAGACTTGTGAAAGATGGCAGGCGAAAGCGTTCGCTTTATCCTCATCATTCCTCGCCCAGCTTCCATTCTGAGTACGTAATGGTGCTTCTCGAAGAACGGGCCTCTTCGCATGCTTCAGTGTTCTCCAAAGGGAGTAGTCAGTCTGTTTAGAAGCAGACAAGGACTGAAGGATCGACTGCGTACTTCTTTCTTTTTCCACCTGCAACAAAATACGTAATTCCTTTGTACACGCATTCAGCTCCTGTTTAAGCTTTGCCATTACCTTCTTAATTTCCGCTTTTGACTTACTAAGTTAAGAATGTATGGGGTGTGCAGGTCAGGGCAGTAAGACCTGCGATGTTTAATAGAAGGATTTGGTGTTGCAATTTCTGCGGCCTAAACTATTATATGAGTGAAATTTTCTGCTGCCCTGTCGATATCATTCTTGGTCCGAATAGGAATTTGCGGGTCAATGTGCGAACTGACATACTTTTTGTATTTTAACCAGTTTATGTGCTTATTTGTAAGATTTTTTTGTTTTTCTTCATAATTAATAAACATTGATAATGTTATGAGGCAGGGCATTATTAACTAGGTGTCGCGCAATACCCTTTGTTACACCAAAGTCAATAAGACCGGGTATTTTTTGAGGGTCAGATGGCCAATACGCTGGCTGACCAGTAGACAAAACGTCAAATCCTCTGTTCTGGATTACTTTATATAGATTTCTACCCTTTGGTGTAATAAATCTGGATCCCCAGAATGTGTGTTTGGCATTGTAATCTCCTGCTATAATAAACTTACGGCCAAACTTTAGGAAAAAGTCATTCGATTGTTTTTCTGTTATGTTATGACGAGGGGGAGGGGGGGTTCAGTATATAGCAGATACAGTAAGGCCACCCAAGTGGTCATCAATGTGTATTGCAATGTTATGAATGAACTCACCACTTTGCGATTCTAATTCATAGTTATTATTTATTGTTCTGTTGCGGATGAGAATAGCTGTTCCACCTCGGGCTTTACCTTGTGGATGTTTAGTATCATAGAATTTGTACCCATTAATTTGAAAGTTATTAAATTGCGTAAGGTAGGTTTCAGATACAAGTAAAACGTCTATATGATATCGCTCTAGGAAAATTTCTAATTCGTTTTTATGCTGGGTTATCCCGTTCGCATTCCAAAAACAAAGTTTGAGATTATTCATTGTTTAGCTAAAATGGCTTGAAGTAATAGATTTTGATTTTTAATCGAATCTTGTACCATGCTCTGCATTGCCATCATTTGCTCCTGCATTACTGCACGTCTAAACCTGCTATGGGCGCTTGCATACGAAACATCGTAAGAGATATATCGCAGGTGTAGACCGTTCATCGCGAAAAGTATACGATATAAAGTAAGAGATATCTCATACCCAGGGAACGGATTTTATGGAAATTGCCTTTTTTTCTGCTAAAGAGATATATTATATTCGATTAAGAATGTCCACGACTTAGCTTTCCCTGATTGCATATATACACATTTGATGTAGCCTTTTTTTGCCTTTTTTAAGATATTTGCCTTTTTTGCATTTTCTTCCTTTAAAAAAAGCGATTATAGCATTTACAGCTTTGGGGGTTAAACTACGTGTCAGTCAGTGACGGACCCACGGGGGATGTTTTAATACATAAACGCCATATGCGCCATATTAAAACACCTCCCGTGGGTCCGCCACTGACTGACACGCAGTTTAACCCCCCCAACCCCCCCCGCTGGATCCGCCACTGATATGAACGTTTCAATAGTTCCATATTTAAATTGGGCTCCACTTGTATCAACTTACTTCGAGCGCACATTAGTACATTCAAGGCTTTTCTTCGCGAAAATCGAAAGAAATTGCTGCCAGAAAATTTCAAAATGCATCTTGTGGTTCAATGTTACTACAACTATACAGATTAAAGTTTTATTAGTTAGAAACTCGAAAGGATAAAATAGTCAAAGATTCAAAGTACAAATTTTTCATATAATGAAACTAGTTCATAGTTTTTCTCTTTTTACTTGTAATATAAACATTTCTAAAATAAATGTATTTTTTGATTGTTCTTTGTATTTCCTGTCTTTTTTTAGTGCCTTATTTTCCTTTTTTTTGCAATACGTAGTGCCTTTACTTGGCTTTTTCGCTATTTTGTTTTGCCTTTTTTGCAATACCTAGTGCCTTTTCCTGCCTTTTTCGCTATTTTATTTTGCCTTTTCCAGCCTATTTCGTTATTTTATTTTGCCTTTTTTATAGGTTTTTAGGTCCTAAAAATCCGTTCGCTGTTCATACCATTTATCGCAGTGATTCCCAAAGTGATCCAGGTGGACCCCCAGGGGTCCAGGGAAGACTCGATGGGGGTCCACGGTGACGTGAACAAAATATGGGGGGTCCATGAGTTGTAAATGGGGGTCCACGAAAATGTATCTGGTTTCGATGTAAAGAACCGAAATAGTTGCTTGATAGCCTCTAGACGCACTGCTGCACTTACCGTCACTTTGTGTTTCCATACGTGTGGAAGCCTTAAAGGCCACCTGCAGACTAAAAAGAACCGGACGCTGGTATGACAATGAGTGGAGCGCGGCGAAAATTGCTGGTGGCAGAGATTTAAGCACTTGTGCCTTTTCAATGCTACAGGATAGTACGCCACCATTACCTTTGCTGAAGAGATTCTATAATGTTAAGTTCCCTTAGACTGAATGCTGGTTTGATTCCATCGCTGAGAACGGACTCACATATTGCCGAATCTTCACTGATGGCTTCAAAACTGACTCTGGGTCATGATCTGGGGTCTTTTTTGAGGTTAATGGAGATAAGCTTCACTTTTCTGTAGGGGAATATGCTTCGGTCTTCCAGGCTGAGGTAATTGCAAGACTCAAAGCCATGGACTACGAGGTGGAACATAGGTGGAAGGGAAGGAGTTTACGTGACTGCAGTGACAACCAAGCTGCACTTAAGGCATTGACCAGCCCTCTATTTAAGTACTTCCAAACTAGTTCGGCAATGCAAGTCTCGACTAAAACGTGAACATCACGAGGTTGTTTTACTCTGGGTGCCAGGTCACTCTGGAGTACCTGGTCATGAGACATCTGATCATTTGGTCAGAATTTGCTTAGACCAGGCATTCCTCGGTTCGCAACCAGTTTTAGCACTCCCACCTTCGGCAATCGAAGCCACCATCAGAAAATGGGTGAATACTTCGCTCAGAAATGACTGAGAGGCATCGAGGGGATGCAGGTGGGCAAAACTCATGTTCCCTTCAATCTCACAAGGTCTATCTAACTTTTTGCTCTCACTGAGCAGACGACACTGCAGACAACTGGCTGGACTGCTGACTGGTCACTTCACGTGGCATTCCATTTGCCCCATGACAAATCTGCCTAAAAATTAAAACAAACAAAGAAAACGAAAAAGGCGCGGTGATTGAGTGCGATTATATTGGTATTTATTATAAAATATAAAAACTGAGACTTGAAGACAATTAGCAAAACAAGTTCATAAAATATGGTTTTAATGATTGAGAGTGTTTTACAATCGCATATTATCGGCACCGGTCGATTTTTCAATGCCAGTGTTCTGACCACAAATGTGCACCCACTTTTCACGCAAATTTACGCCTCTTGGCAAATCAAACAGACGCACAAACTTGTTCCAATCACAAAGCACTTCATATTATATCATAAATTTGTAATAAATCAAAATTTATAATTAAAATCGCTGCAGAAAACACATAAAATCGCTAAAATATCACTACGAAGAGGTAGAAGACGATGTAAACAGAACCAAAAAACATCAAAAACGCTACGAAAACTTTTTTCTTAAAATCGATTACAAATACAACGATGGCGGATTACGTGATCTGTAGTCGTTGGTTCAATGGATGGGCAAATCATCTTGCCTTGAAGAAGATGAGACGGTGGAACACTTTTTGTGCTTCTTGCTTGCTTGGTTCTTTGTCTTCGATTTTTTTAAACTCGTTCTTTTCTCTATTGTCAGTTTCTGAATTAAAAGTTTGGCGTAAAAAGCTTAGCCGTGATGCCATTAACACAAATAAACTCTTTTGCAAAGTCATGAGTGAGCTGAGCATTTGATGAGTTTATGGTGAATATAATGTAAATAACGCTAGCGCTCGCAGTGCTCTTAAAAAATATAACTCTTCCGAGTAGGGTGGCCAGATATTATAGTGACATAATCAGTACAGTTGGGATCAAAAATCAGTACAAAGCCAAAAAAATCAGCTCATTTTTAAGCGTATTTTTTATTATTAACAATATAACAACATAACCACAACAATAAAACAGCGCATTAATTTAACAAAAAATAACTAATACACTTTTAAATACATATAGCATTATCAATATAAAAAATCATTACTTTAAAACAAATCAAAGGTATTACGTATGTATGTACAGCTGTGCTCAGGAAAATAGTAGTAAAATGTATGGACAGGTTTTGAAAATTTTATCTTTCCTTACTTAATTTAAATTTTTTATAAAAATATAGTTAAATCTATAACAAAAGACATGGTAGTTGAAGTCTCAAACTTTCTAGAAAATTTATAAAAATTGTGAAAATTAAAAAAAAAATTGTAGCCCATTCAGTTTCAGTAGAAGACGAGCTCGAGTCAGAACCTGTTTGCATATTTTACAAATTTAAAACATATTTAGTTGGTGTGCTTATTAAATACAACATTCACATTAAAATGTTGACTAAAAGGTATATTACCGAATTATCGCTAAACGAATTTTGGAATACGAATAAAATTCAATAGTGTTAAATGTGTATGTGCAAGTAAAATTACAGGTGGTCGAACATCAAAAATCAAAGTAAAGCTACATATATCATATCCAAGAGTCGGTAGTTTTCACCTTTTCCAAATTTTTAGAACTTACATTGCACCGCAGCAGTAGTCGGCTTAAGTTTGAAATACTGACAGCAGATTTCTCAGTGGATGTTTAATTATAATCAAAAGATTATCTCTTATTGTCATCATCTCAATGTACTTAATATATGATTAACTCACCACCACCTTTCATAAGATTTATTTATGGCGAAACCAGCTTTTCCTCTAAGTCCTGTAAAACCTGCAAATCGTGATTGCAAATCGGGTTGGGTTGAATCCAAACAGTTTTTTATTTTGCGAAATCCTAGGAAACGAAACAACTGCAAGCTGATACCTTTTTAATAATGTTTTAAATTTAATTAATGCTTTCAATCTGCTCACACGTATGAGTTGTCAAAAACCATTGTTTTGAACATGTAAACCTCAAGTAAATGTTAATTACACCTATTTACAAAAGTATTTATTAACCCCCTTATTCTAGAACCCGAATTTTCGTAATTCGTAATTCGTAGCTACGCTACGAAAAACGAAAAATCCACATGCTGCAACCCTTGCGGAAACATGTGCAGCTTTGCCAGCTATCAGTTGTTTTTCGAAGATAGCTGAATGAAGGAAAACAAAGTGGAAAAGAAATAAAAAAACACTCATCATGTGTTTGTTTATTGTAAAATTGGTTAATTTTACATCTTTTGAGGAAAATTATGGGTTCTGATGCATTTAAAATTATAGCAGCAGAGTAAGAGGGCGCTATGGCAATAGATTCACAAAGGTATGCGGAGCTGTCGGGCATAGTCACCATGGACGTATCTACGTCAGCTTCTGATTGAATTGTTGAACCACAAGCCAGAACTCCTATGCCTGAAGCTCTGGTTCTCAATCCAGTTAATGCAATAACAGCTTCTTCCAAACCATTGCAAACATGCACTTTGTTAGGTCCACCACCTGTTGCGCTTGCTTCTGCCTTCGGCCGCGCTTAGGAATTATAACCCTTACTAAGTAGAATTCTCCTTTCTGTGTTGCGGGGAGGAGGAGCTTCCGCATGTCAAAGGTAAATATACAACATTTCTTGTGCATATCATGCCGTCCACAGTATTTTTGCGCAGAGGCCACGTCGAAATTTGCAATAAAGTAAATTTGAAACATTTAAACATTTAATAAACAAAAAATAAATAACATTTAAATAAAATGTGAATCCTTTGATTACACGTGTATGTTAAAGTTTTTGAATTCGGGTTATGCGTTTGGACACAACAACCGAAAATCATTGTACAAATAACTAAACCAGACCCAAGTTTCTCGATAAGGGGCAACAAAGATTTTGTTTTGGTCGTTTATATAAAGCAGTGGATGAATATCTACGTATATGCGAAAGGCAAATTTATCTGTTTAAATGAACGCCACCAATATTTCTTGCAAACACACATCGCTCAAAAAATCAGTAGATTTTGCGTACTGATTTCGGGCTCTTGAAAATCAGTACAGTAGAAAAAAATCAGCACATGTACTGATTAAATCAGCGCATCTGGCCACCCTAAGTGGGCAGCAATCTGAGATTCTTCTAAGCTCCTAAGTAGTTCTGCAGTGTATTATTGAGATGTACCGCAGAATGGCTTGGGACCATGCCATCGAGTTTCGGTTCCACGCTTTGCGAGACAGTCAGACCTTTCGTTGACTTCAAACCCTTCATGTCCTGGAACCTACCTCAGCGTTACGCTATTGTGGGCTCCCACTTGGTTCAAGAGGCCACAAGCCTTGATGCAGTTTTAAAAGAGTCTAAGGCCTTTAACACTGTCTGGAAATCCGACACAATATTTATTCTTGCCCCCTTTGTCCTTCTGCGCAGACATTCGCGAACACAGACTTTGATTGCAAAGACCTGCCACTGGAATATGGCTGGGTACGAGCCCATTGACAGACTTTTCTGGAATCTTGGTCCAAGTATGCACTAAAGTATATATGGATGTTCATAGTAAGGGAACATGTTTGCCGTCGCCGTTATACGCACGTACCGGTGAAATATTCATGGAAACAAGGTTGCTAAAATGTTTGGAGATAGGTATTTTCTATTTTTCGCAAATAACTATTACTCATTGTCACGAAACCTACCAAAATCCGATCTAGCCTACCAACCTACCAAATGGAAAAAACCTATCAGTTTTGGTAGGAAAAGCCCATGTGTTGCAACACTAGTTACAATGTTTTGTTTTAGAAAAATTAAGTTACGAACAATTATAAGGCTAAAACTACGAAAACGCTGTTTTATACCTTAAGTCCAGATTGTGAGGTGGTGTTCAAAATTCTAAGTGTCGATGACATGGATCTTATCCAATTTTCGGAGTAACTGATCTACGTGGCAAGGCGGGCGCTATATGGCAAAACTCAAGTGGCAACCCGAAATCCGTACTGGCTCAACGATGAGTTAGCAAACCAACTCACACGCTTCTTAACCGCCCGAGAATCAACATCTTCAATTACATCTTCTCATTATTCGTTTAAAATTGCATATATTGTTAACCTTTTAATAGAGTCTGAACCAGAGTTGGGCAAAATTTATTCGAATGACGAATAACAAATGAATAAATTGTTTTTCTTGTTATTCGTAAATAATAAATAATTTTGTTTGTTCAAAAAAAAATTATTCGAATGACGGATAAATTATTTTATTCGTTATTCGAATAATTATTATCTTCATTAATTATTCGAATGACGAATAAAATAATAATAAAACAAGTAATTTATGAATATAGATATGTACCCCTGGATAGATTTAAGTAAAATTTTCGGAGGTTATTCCCTGCGCATAAAGTCCTATTAAAGGCTAGTAGAAAACTCCTTGGTGGCGATGGAGCCGAGTTATTTATAAAAGCCGTATTTATGAACCGATTTCGTTCAAATTCAAAATGTGCTCTTCCTGCATGATGAAAAATACTTATGCGAAAAATGGACCCGCTAGGTGGCGCTGCAGTTGAGTTATTTAGAAAATCCCTATTTATTGTACAATCAGGTTGCAATTCATAATGGTGCTGCAGTCGAAATCGTACATATGTTTGGACTACTTTGTTTTTTATGTTTATATTATATGAATTTACGATGTCTCACATCGTCATACACCCTAAATGCGACTTTGCGTCTACCTCCGCTTGATGAAATTGCTCGGGCGGCCATTGCTGCAGCAGTAAGACTCAAGGAAACCAGCTCTTGGATATTTTAAAAGTGGCGAATCAGCAAGGAAAGTTACGACCACATCCTTCCAAGAAAGACCACTGTTGGTATATTAATGGCCAAATTTTACATCGAGGGTTTTTGGCTCTCCTATAATAGAAAACGCACATCTGTGCTCTTCAGCTTCCTTATAAGGACTTTTGTTAGCCTACATGACATAAGCGTAGAGGTTGACGCATTGGACCAATGTTGTAGTTGCAAGATCATAGAAGAAGATTACGCACGCTCATGACATTGAAAGGGATTTTTTCTTGCATATAGCATCAGAGCGCTATTTTTTTGGCAAAAATATGTGTCAGAAGGGTTCTGCTCTTTAGTTGTTCAACCTAAATTAAGAATTTTTACTTTACCTGAACGATGCAAGAAGCCTTTTTCTTGCTTGTGGGAAAGTCGGATGTGGGGGTGTATATTCTCCAAACCAAAACTCAATCTTTGCCAGACCAAAGTACGCGAAATTGTCAAATCGTATATATTCCTACCGAGAAGATTAAAACAACGAGCTGCTTGGAGTGAGCGATAGATGTCTAATAATTTATTGGAATGCATGCCAATTATGTACAAGCGAAATATTAAGAAGAAAGAGAATTATGAGTGCAATAATAAATGAGATTAACTATGTGTGCGTGTGTGTGTATGCATGTTTACGATGAGTGGGTGTTTAGTTGTTTAGAGCGGATGAATTAGTTCAAAGTTATTTGAGTAATCATCAAATGCTTAAAGGGTGATCCAACATTACCCATATTTGGTTTTCAACGCTATTCTTGCATGGGCCAATGCAAAAAATCTTATCAGGGGCCGCGAAACCAGAGGGAATGAGCTAGTATTCTTGATAAAATAGTAAACAGAATTCAGCTAACTCACAATCCTTGACAATAGAAATAAAAGTAAAAGGTGGCTCAATGTGTTAAAAATGAGTTTTTATTCATTATTTAAAATAACGAATAAAACAACGAATAAACTATTCGAAAGCATTTTATTCACGAATAATTTATTCGTAAATGAGTTATCTGCGAATAATTATATTACGGATAAAATTTTATTCGAATAATTATAATAATAATTATAATAATTCCCAACTCTGGTCTGAACTCGTTTTAGAAAACCTCGAAATCCAATATGAATTGTACATGGCATTGAATTCAATAAATTCCTCTTCAATTATATAATCCTTTATATCAAATTCAAAACGTTTTCTTATTGTGCGCCTTGCACTGCAATCAAACTCCGAATTAAACATGGTACTTTTGTGCTGAAAGGCAACCCGCGACAACGCCATTTGCAATAACTCATATTATTACTCAAAATTTGCGATCGCTACGAGGACAGTCGGAGAAAAGTCGAGTGTGCAAAAGGGAATATTTGACAATTATTTTATGTACTATTATAGAAAAACAAAAAGCGTTCTTTGCTAATAAACAAAATACGGTGTGTGCTAAATAAGACTATAAAATCGAATTGTGTCGCGAGGAGAACATTTCGAGAAGACCAGTGCCGTTAAATCGTGTTCCGAACAAAATTGCGTAAAATTAAGTGAACTAAAGTTTGGTGAATCGGGCGTGATAAATCACGCGGGTACAAATTCGGCGCGAAATTCGTAAATCTGAGCATTTTCGTGTCTCGAATGCAAAAGAAAGTGCGAATTAGAGTTCCGAAATTTGAGACATCACGTTTGGAAGCCGGGCACTTGGTAACCCCACCAGGGCGAATAGTGAACTTCATCGCAGCAACCACGACGGCGAGCTATATCCATAGCCGTATCCACAGCACAAGCAAATCGATCGAGGAGGCACAGTTGGAAGCGGTGCGCAACAGCAGCAGCAACAGGCTTCCACGATACCACGGACGAAGCAGTGCTAACAACATCTTTCATATCCTCAATAAAATATACTTTGCGGCTAAGTACACATTCCCGGATGGCTGAGTAAGTCACAATTGTATACCCAACGTATCATTATAAAAATATGTACATATGTATGGTTGGAATAACTTTACAAAGTTACCAAAAAAAACGGTATAAATTAGTATAATAGTCGGACCAAAAGAGTACAGCCAAATTTTGCTAAAAAATAGTACCGTTTAACATTTACCGTCACATACATATATATATATGTACATATATACTAACATACATAGATATATGGAAGTTATATTATAGTTATAAACAATACTGTTTCCGTTTGTTACTGTATTTCTGTTTATGTTAATATTATTCAGCAGTATTTGGAAATTATTGTTAATTGAATTTTAATATTTGTCATAGTTTTTTCAGTTCTTAAGAAAATATCGAATAGAAAGGTTAAACTTTACTTCAATAAAAACTATTTTCATAAAGCTTTAAACCTTTTATTGAAAATTAGTTTACTGGCGACGAGGATGGGATG
Organism: Rhagoletis zephyria; assembly: GCF_001687245.7. Lineage (NCBI taxonomy): Eukaryota > Metazoa > Arthropoda > Insecta > Diptera > Tephritidae > Rhagoletis > Rhagoletis zephyria. The sequence goes on from NW_016159145.1 coordinate 69,508, forward strand.
TGCATAGTCTAATTATCACATTCAGCGATCGGACATTTCGTGTGTAAAGCAAATGTTTATTCAAATAAAAAAGGAACTAAGGAATTCTTGATTTTTGAGGAAAAATTTCTCAAAGGACATCGTCGTTGAAAAGGAAAAATATATGGATTTATCGTTGAGATAAAATAACTGCAATAAAATAAAAAACGCAACGCTTCATTGGGAGATCAAACGCAATCAAATAATAGCAACAACAACTGTAGCTAAAGCAATAACAACAATGGCCTTAACATTAGCTGAAAGTTTACGCGAAGCAAGGAGTTTACCTGCATTCAATGGAAGTAGCGATTACACATTAAGTAATTACCTAAGAGATGTTACAACCGTTTTGCAATTAACACCCGCTGAACATCAAGGTACATTACAAACTGTTTTAGGTAATCGGCTGCAAGGGAAGGCACTAAGAGTAGTGGAAACTTTAATAAACCCTACTTGGGATACAGTAATAATGAAACTCAAAGAAGAGTTTGGCATTAAAAGAACATTTTTTAATTTGAGAAGTGATGCGTTAAATGTAGATGCAAAAAGTGTTGAAGAATTGCATTTCAAATTGAGAAAAATTTTAAGTCAGATGAATACAAAATTTAGTTTAGAACCAGATAGTTTGTATTCACCAGAAAATAACGAAAAATTAATATTTGATATTTATGTTAATTATTTACCTGTTCATATAAAATCTCTTTTACTTCAAAATCATATTAATTCTATAAGTACCACTTATACTTTTTACTTAGAAAACAATATATTAAAAGACATAAAATTAGTAAATATTAAACATGGGTATAGTTTTCCAAATAATAATTTAAAATATGACAATTTAGATAGAAGTTTTCAAAGCAGGCCTGGTGAACATTTGTTAGACGAAAATCAAAATTTTCAAAATTCAAAAATTGATAGAATTTCAAGCAGAAATAATTTCCGAAATTTTGATAATCAATATAATAGAAATAATTCTTATCCAAATTTTAGAAGCCATCAAAATCAAAATTTTACCAATTATAATCGAAACAATATGTATCAACAAAATCAAAATTATAATTCAGGAAATTTTAAAAATTTACCACGTAAACAAAGTAGAAATTTTAGTAATGTTGTAGCTCAAGAACCGATGGAAGTAGATGTTATAGATGCAACAGAAAATTTTCATTTGCAGCCTCGGAATCAACATTACCAATAATAATGCTTAATTGATAGCTTAATTGATAGCGGAGCTGCTACTACGATTGGAAATTATGCATTTTTTGAAAATATGGGTAGTAGGAAAAAATTAACCAAACCAATTTTATTGAATACATTAGTAGGTGATAATATCATAACGGAGGAAGTAATAGTAAATGTGCCAAATGAATTTAATGATAATATTAGTACTATGTCTGTCAAATTAATGAAATTTTGGAATAAACCATTTGACTGCATAATAGGTATAAACATTTTAGGATCGATTGGTGCAGTATTAGATTTTCAAAATAATAAGTTAACAGTTAATAGCAATGATATATTTTTTTTGATAATGGATGTAATATAACATATGAGGAGATAAATTATTTAGAAAAATTCGAAATAACTAAACTTAAGGAATTAGTGCCAACAAATTTAAACAAAGAAGAAAGTAAATTGTTAGAAACATTTTTGCACAAAAATAAAAATTCTTTTTACATAGAAGGTCAAAATTTAACGAGTACTAATTGTGTTAAACATAAAATTATAACAAAATTTTCTAAACCTATATATTGCAAAAATTATAGACACCCTCAAATTTTAGAAAAAGAAATTGAATTGCAAATCGATGATATGTTAAAACAAAAAATTATACGATATAGCAATCACCATATAATTCTCCTTTATGGATAGTTAAAAAGAAGTTAAAAAGAGTCAGAGGGTTAGGCGACTTACGGAAGGTTTCAAGACCGGGGCGAACTCCTGTAAGAACAACAATGGCGACCTAGTGACCGATGTCCAGAATATACTTAAATTGTGGAGGGAACACTTTTATAACCTACTGAATGGTAGCAGCGCTGAAAGTAGTGAGGAAGACGAACCCGAGTCCCCAGTCGATGATGATGGAGTAGCTGTCCCACCGCCTGACTATGACGAGGTACGAATAGCGATTACGCGGCTGAAAAACAACAAAGCTGCTGGAGCTGACGGCCTGCCAGCCGAGCTATTCAAGTACGGCGGCGAGGAGCTGATGAGGTGCATGCATCAGCTCGTATGCAGAATATGGTCAGATGAACGCATGCCCGACGACTGGAATTTAAGTGTGCTCTGCCCAATCCACAAGAAAGGCGACCCCGCCATACGCGCCAACTACCGCGGAATTAGCCTTCTAAGCATAGGTTACAAGGTCTTATCGAGCGTATTGTGCGAAAGACTGAAGCCCACCGTCAACGAGCTGATTGGACCTTATCAGTGTGGCTTTAGGCCTGGAAAATCCACCATAGATCAGGTATTCACAATACGCCAAATCTTGGAAAAGACCCGCGAGAATAGGATCGACACACACCATCTATTTGTCGATTTCAAAGCCGCTTTCGACAGCACGAAGAGAAGTTGCCTTTATGCCGCGATGTCTGAATTTGGTATCCCCGCGAAACTAATACGGCTGTGTAAAATGACGTTGAGCAATACCACCAGCTCCGTCAGAATAGGGAAGGACCTCTCCGAGCCGTTTGATACCAAACGAGGTTTCAGACAAGGGGACCCCCTTTCGTGTGATTTCTTTAATCTTATGTTGGAGAAGATAATAAGAGCCGCAGAACTGAACCGCTCAGGCACAATACTTTATAAGAGCGTACAATTGCTGGCGTATGCCGACGACATCGATATTATCGGTAAAAACAAGGGCTACGTCTGTTCTGCCTTCTCGGGATTGGATAGAGAAGCAAAGCGAATGGGTCTGGTGGTGAACGAGGACAAAACGAAGTATCTCCTGTCAGCACACAAACAGTCAGAGCATACGCGTCTTGGCACCCACGTCACTGTTGACAGTTACAAGTTTGAAAAAGTAGACGACTTCGTTTATTTGGGAACCAGCATTAACACCAATAATAATGTCAGCCTTGAAATCCAACGGAGAATCACTCTTGCCAACAAGTGCTACTTTGGGCTGAGTAGGCAATTGAGAAGTAAAGTCCTCTCTCGTCGTACAAAGATCACACTCTATAAGTCACTCATCATGCCTGTGCTGGTGTATGGCGCGGAAGCATGGACAATGAAAGCATCTGATGAGGCGGCTCTTGGAGTTTTCGAGAGAAAGATTCTGCGAAAGATTTACGGACCTTTACGCGTTGGTGATGGCGAATATCGCAGACGATTTAACGATGAGCTGTATGAGCTTTACAACGATATAGACATAGTGCAGCGAATTAAAATTCAGCGGCTCCGCTGGCTTGGCCATGTCGTTCGGATGGACAGAAACGCTCCTGCTCTGAAAATATTCAACGCGGGCCGCGATGCTGGGAACAGAGGAAGAGGAAGGCCTCCTCTGCGTTGGAAAGACCAGGTGGAGAAGGACTTGGCTTCACTTGGCATTTTCAATTGGCGTCAGTTAGCACAGAAGAGAAATGACTGGCGTGCTGTTTTGGACTCGGCCAAAATCGCTTAGGCGGTTACAGCGCCAAATAAGAAGAAGAAGAAGAAAAAGAAGTCTGACAATTCAAAGAAAACAAAAATGGCGTTTAGTTATTGATTTTAGGAAATTAAATGAAATAACAGTGGATGATGAATTCCCACTCCCAAATATTGAATCTTTATTTGACAAGTTGGGTAAAGCGCAATATATTTCTTCGCTAGATCTTGCAAAAGGTTTTCATCAGATATTAATGGAAGAAAGTGACTTATAAAAAACCGCATTTTCGACTTCAAGGGGACATTTTGAATTTATCAGAATGCCTTTCGGTCTCAAAAATGCTCCTGCTACATTTCAGCGTATGTTAAATTATGTTTTATCTGATTTCATCAATAAAATCTGTGTGATATATATGGATGACATACTTGTATTTTCGACCTCATTATCCGAACATATAGAAAGCTTACAAAAATTTTTTTCAAAACTCAATGAATTCAACCTTAAAGTCCAAATTGATAAGTGTAAATTCCTATCTAAAGAGACAAATTTTCTTGGGCATATAATAACAAATAGAGGTATTAAGCCAAACCCAGAAACAATTAAAATAATACAAAATTTGCAGTTACCAAAGAATTTAAAAGAAATAAAATCTTTTCTTGGGTTAACCGGATATTACCGGAAGTTCATTAAGAATTATTCTTTTGTGGCTAGCCCTATTATACACTATTTGAAAAAGAATACTAAAATAAATATAAGTGATCAGTCATACATTAACGCTTTTGAAAAATTTAAAAAAATTTTAACTAACGCGCCTTTACTTTGTTATCCTGATTTTAATAAAAAATTTGTTTTGACTACTGATGCAAGTAATTTAGCCATCGCACTATGGTCTGAAATTCAAATTTTTTGGCATAAATTAGAAGGAGTGGTACTAGGCCATTGAAATTTCGCATACAGGTTATATATGACTTAGTTAAGAAAAATTCCAAGAATGGGTCATTCCCCAGGGGTACCTCCCTTGGACCTATAGTAAAAATTTTTGAATTTCAGCTCCAAAAATTGCGATATCTTCACGAAAATTGGTAAATATGTTATTCTCGTAATACGCATCGACGATACCAAAAATAGTTGAAATCGGCCAGTCCCTAGGAGTACCTCCCTTGGACCTATAGTAAAAATTTGGTTTCATAAAATGAAAAATTTGCATATGATAAGCAAAAGTGGTCAAATAATTTTATTATCCAAATATTTATACATATGTTTTTACTGAAACAATTATTTTTATAATAACATTGACTGTACATCTGAAATGAGAGAGAAGTTACAGAATTATTAAATTCACTTGAATATAATATAAAAAGTTATATGTACCAAGCAAATCATTCGAAATCACAGTCTTCCGTATCTAAAACTAAAGCGTTCTCCACAACGTCTGCTTCCGATATATCGGAATCAGAATTATCCGAATCGTATTCAGATCCCCCTGGCAAGTGGTTGACAATTTGAAGCTCACTTGAAGGTGCAAGCAATTGTATTACTTCTTCTGGTAGCTTCTTTCTTTTCCGATATTTTTCTCTAGCGGATAAAGACAAGCTGGAAAGAAGGGGGTCTGAAGAATCCATTACTCTATTGAAAACATCAGTCATAATATTTTTTCTTGTATTTTTTCTTGCATGTGCGTTGCGATCTCTCTTGTATAATTTATTTCGAGCTTCTGACGCATTTTCACCAAAACAACAAACAGGAATTACGCAATTTTTTATAATCTGTGAGCCGTGAACTATTATTTTATGAACTGTTGCTGACATTGGAAACCATAAATATTTTTCCATGTACAAGAAGGCAGTTCTTTTGCAAAAATCTTCAAACTTTGTGGTATCTATAGGATACTCGCAGGAAATAGCAATTAATATAACTCTAAAGTTATTCAAAATTTCTATATCAATATTTGTAATTAAAGAAAAGAGTTCCAAATTGTTAAATGCTTTCCTGGCAGTATTGCCGTCATTTGATGTTCCACTACCATTTGCTTTAGGCTTATCTACATGAAGGCCCATTTCTTCCCAAAACCTCTTTTGTACTTCTTGTTTACGAAGTTGGAATGCTTCTTTATCTGAAGCTTCCCTTATTTGCCACTTTTTTAATTCGATTCTATAAGCAATGTGTACAACGAATTCAAATACTCGAATCCATGCATGTAGTGGGCTAATACCATATCTAAGGGATGTAAGTTTGGGTTTAAAAACATCAGAATTAAAATTTTTAGTTGTTACGAATTGTTTTGGTGTAGCACCACATATTGGGCATTTTTGATTAGAATTGGTGTTTGTTATAACATTTAGTACTTTTCCATCAATCAAAGTCATATGCAAATCATAATTGACAATAATTTTTTCTCCGTTATCAAGGTAATATTCAAATGGATTTAAATAAGATATTTGCATATCTAGCTGACTATTTTCTGATAGAATTAGAGCTGTAGATTCTTTTGCTAATTGCATTTTTAATGGCCTGCAAAACCGCACTGATGCGTAGTGCGATTCCTCCAAATAATTTTGCCAGAACTGTCCAACATTTGTAAAGGTATAATGGTAGTTACAAACAGTGATTGGTCAAAAAGTTGAGGTGTACTTGTCTCAAACCTTTGTTTAAACATACTTTGTCCCGTTGTACCGTCAAACCCATAGCTAGCAATTAAAACAACATTCGAAATTTCTGCCATGACGTGCAAAACATCTTTTTGGAATAAAAGAATGCGTTGTGCGGTATGGTCTAAGAGATTTTGCAGTGATACTTCTGCTGAAGACTCCGACACAGATATCTCCTTAGGCCGGCAAAGTAGCTTGCATTTAATTACTTCCTCATAGCTTGGATATATATTGCAATTCCTTTCTTTATTTAACAACCTCATGTTGATATATTGTCTTTTGCTTAAATCATTTTCAAGTAAAAATGCGAGAGCTTCTTCCGGAGTTAGTGGAACTGCTTCGGGTTTTTTGGAGGTAACAGCTTTTCTTATTTCGCTTTGTTCTGCTTGATGTGCAGTTTTCTTTAAAATAAATGCTAAATCACTTTGTTTTGATTTTTTTGCCGCCACAGTAGCTGCATGAATCAAAAAATCAACATCGTCATTGTTTTCACAAGAAAGATCACTTGCCAGCTTCCTCTTAAGCCGATCTTTTGCATCTGTGTAACTAACCTTTGGTCGTCCTGCTTTACTTGAACAGGGTTTTTCAAAATCATTCTCAGAAATTTCAATAATAGTTGTTGCGGAAACCCACTGGGGGTATTTCTCTTTAAATCTATTAACCATACGATTACATTTTGATAATTTTTGGCTAACATATGCTAATAAATTTTGTATTTTTTTTCTTATTTCATCTTTTTTCTTTAAACTTAACTCATTAGTATTAATTTTTTTAAAAACCCAATCCAAAACAACATTAGTTTTGCGATCGCCCTCTATCCAAACTCCAAGCATTTCTTCGTGTTGGAATTTAAAGGTTGCTGAAAATTACAAATATACTTAAATGGGGCAAAAACGGGTCAATGTTACATACATGATTTTAAAGAACATACCCCAAACTTCCACCGAACATAAAAATCTGGAACAATACGGGACAATACACACAACTTTCACTCCACAGAACACAGGTTAATACGAAATTTTCGGTTAAAAAAGCTATCAAACAAAACTCCACACTATACAGATATAACACAATAAACCACATTTTTTTCCATTAAGTTAAAAAATAGATACCTTTCTTATATTCTTCCATTATAAATTTATTTCTTTTTTTTCCTTTTTAACTATTATCGAACAGCTGTTTTCTTACAATATTTTACTGAACTGTTTACAAGTTTGTTGTTGCTTCAGAAGCATCATGTTTTACAGCTCATATTTAGAACAGAGTTGCCATATCCAAATAATTTTTTGTATATTTTAGACCACTGAAATGTCTCAATTAATACTGCGTACCTATTTTTTTGAAATAAGAAAAAATAATTTTTGGATTTATGCCAAAAAATTTGAATTTCAGACCATTGTGCATCGGAGCTGTGTTAAGTCAGGCAGGCAAACCAGTGAGTTACGCTAGTAGGACATTAAATGGACATGAGAGGAATTACTCGACTTTGGAAAAAGAATTGCTAGCCATGGTTTGGTCTATAAAGTATTTTCGTTGTTATCTTTATGGTCTAAAGTTTCTTGTACAGACTGACCATCAGCCTTTGAAATGGCTGTTTTCACTTAAGGATCCGAATTCATGTATTATTAGATGGAAAATTTTATTGGATGAATTTCAGTTTGACATTGAATATATTAAGGGGAAGGAAAATACTGTAGCAGATTTTTTAAGTAGAGTTCCAATTAATCAAAGTTCATTAAGTAGTACACGGTTAAAAATTTCGGTTTTAATTTTAAACTTTTTGGACTACATATATGACCAAACTAAATTCAGTTTCAAATACAAACCTTCCAAGTTTCTAAAAAAGAGAGCACATATGTTGGGTTTAGAACCCTGTAGTCAAATGAACTAGTTGTAAACTACCTTACAACTAGTATGAACCGCATGCCCAAATAGTCAGCCAACTATCTTTTTTCCATGCAATCAACTGGTATTTTTAACATGGGGATGTCCTACGAGATGGCAATTGTCAGATTTCGGTCAGAAATATACCAGTATCATACTAGTTCAAAATATACAGAAAGATACTAGTCTAATTATGGACCAAAACCACTACTCTGGGATTAAAAAATAAAATGAATTCATGAATATGCAATAAACAACTTTCAAGTACACTTTAATATATAACACATTTTTATTTAGCAGCCTTAGATTTGCCAATAATTAGTGTTAAATTTTTTGAGTATTAATTAAAAGAAAAAATAAATACATAGATATTTCAAACTTCCGAATATAAATTTAAATTCATTTTTCATTAAGTGTTATTAAAAGGAAAAGGTTTCAGGTACAATAAATACTATATTTTTATCTTTTTTAATTATATGGAATATGCAAAAG